>NC_086153.1:83093084-83396115 GCF_035149785.1 Candoia aspera | reverse complement strand
CATTAGATCATCACAAATGTATATGTTTCTTTTAAACAACAGGAACCCTAGAATTACAGAAAGTTTGTAATCCAGCCCTATTAAAACCAGGGGATGGGGTCAGCATTGGCATGTAGATTAAATACATATTATGTCCAATAATTGTACCAATTTTACTTTATATATTCACAAAATGATTATACATTTGCAGTCAAATGCTCAGAACTATATTAATTGTAAACTGATATGATAAAGGCTTTGATTGTTTTTTCATTTACAATAGAAAACCCTCATATTTTCGTGAACTATGCTAATGGCCTCTTTTTGTAACCAGTCCTCTACTGTCCACAAGAAATAGGATTTTTGTGTTCTTTTGGAGACCTGCCTATCCTGTCCTTTGCTCTACCACAAAAGAGCCTGGGTAACCTTTCCAATTTCAATTCAGTTCCTGGGTATAGCTGAAGTTATTCAAAACACACAATATACCAAGGATAATATTTATTTTAAAACATTACTTCTAATTTTTAATGAAATTCTCTAAAAAAATTCAAAGGACATGCAAATGAGAGTGTTGCTACCAGATTTTTCTTCTGTTTCTTTTGCTGTATAGGCAAGTGAAAACTCTGTAAGTATGTTGAGCGTTTTCCAAGAAAAAACAGTAGCTGGATTCACGTGTTGTGCAAAACTATAATGTGACTTGTTTGGCTTTAACTGTTGTGCAAGTCTAGCTGTTGAGAATGTAAACCATATTTTCGTGCATTATGTAATCACAGCTAATTATAGTTTTCAATAGATCATGGTTAAGCAAGTCAAGGCATAGTAGGGCATATGAACATACTGTATGTTTGATAGCTGCAAGAAGCAAACCTAAGATCAATTTTTAAAAAAAATTAGGCTGAAGTGATAATTCATTCAGCATTCACCCAAACATGAAAAAATGCCATGATTGTAACAGCCGTAAAAGCAGTTTGTCAATTTGCAGTTTGTTTCACCAAATGACTTGGCTGTCCTAGAGTGGCTGAGAGATTTTGTGAAGAGGAGAAAAGAATTCCGCTAATCTATGTGCTCATGTTCTGAGTTTGAAAACCAGCGTTTCCATGTATTGAAGAAAGCGGATGAGGAAAATAATGTAACAGCTTGGGATGCTAAATGGAAGTGAAGAAAACAAAAATGGAGTGTGTCTGCACTGAGTGATTTGTGCATCCTCTGTGGTTGTGGCGCAAGGGGAACAAGTGATATTGTGTGCATTGCAGTTTAAAGAATGTGACTTAACATGCTGTAATCATTTGGGCCCATCATGCAAAATGACACAAGTTCATAATTTGCGTGATTTGCATAGTGATGCATGCAACATAATTTGGATGTCTTCGTAGCTTCTAACACTAATACTCTAAGTGAGTTTTATTATTAGGTATTTCCTAATATCAAACCTAAAAACCTTTCTGTTTTAGATGTTACAGTTCACTCACTAGTCATGATCATATATCAGTTACTTACATGCTTCCTCTGTACTGACATTTCTGATTCCTTTGTGGTAGGATACTATATCCCTAGAAAGATGTTAGTATTATGTGACTATACTGAAACAAAGGTCCTGTCTTTAGTGGTCAGATAGGGACTTCTGTATGTAGTGCTAAGCTTATTCAGAGAGAATGCAATTGGGCTTTAACTTGGTAATAGATAAATATAATTCCAGTCTCATTTAAAAGAAGCACCTTTGGGGAAAGTATCTTTGGTTTTGTGGAAGTTTTGTAATAATATATGCTCCTGTATTTATCTATTTCTGTCTGTACAAATATATACAAATAATAGAGTTCATTAAAATGTCACTAATTAATCAGACTCGATTGAATGGATAAAAAAAAATTAAGATACTAAGGTTTTTTTTTAATGCATTTGAGTTTTTAGACATTACACAACTCTGACTGTAATTTGGAACTGCAAAGTTTAAGTATCCTGAGTGTTTCAGTACACTGCACATAGCTCTTGGTGACGGGATATGGGTAACATGTAGTCTCTACTTGTTGGTCTTTAACGCATTCTGCAGACTAGAGATCCTAGCGGTCCTAGAAAAGAAGATGGGTGCTTGTGTGTGGCAAAACAAAAGGCAGATTCAAGAATAAATGAATATAGATCCATTCATCAACCTTGTTCTACAATTTGGTCATAATTTTTTTTTCTCTGTACGATCAGCCTGCTTCTTCTTTTAAACCAGTCACTCATTTTTGTATTCGATCCCTGTTATTCATTGGTCATTCATTCTTGAACCTGTCTCCTCTTATATTACCATTGTCATGGGGGGCTCAGAGTCAGACGATGAGGACAGGCGACCAGCCTCTGATGTAGAGTTGGAGGGTGAGCAGACAGCTCTAGATAAATGGCCGCCTGAGCAGTCAGAGGAGGCGGGGCTGGTCAGCGAGCAGCAGGCACAGGCGCTGATGATGACTGAGGACGAAGGCTCTGAGCTGCTGCCCCCTCCCAGTGCTCGAGAAAGGAGAGCGGAAAGCAGGGAGGAACAGCGGAGGTTGGCGAGGCCATGTGCGAGAAAATATCCCCGCCCTCCTAAATCAGCTCCACCCAGGTCTGCCTCTATAAAAAGGGAGCCGCAAGCCCAGATCAATCGTTGGAGACAACTGTCTGCTTACCGGACCCCACGTGCCTTGACTCCTGATTGGAAACCTTGTGACCTGACTCTTGACTCTTGGACTCGCTTGACTAATCTTGTTTGAACGTGAAAACTCCCTTAAGGCAAGCTTGTGGGACTTTTGAGGCTTGTTTCTGTAGAGTGTGTGCATTTGCACTCTCACTTCTTTGCCACCTGTTTGTTACCTCACCAGTTTACCTCACCAGTTTCTCAGTAAGGTTTTACAGCTGCCTCTCTGATGTATTGTGTGTGATTGGGCTGGGACTGGACGACCATGCACACTTCTGAAGCAACTTATCCCACCACGTTCAAATGCGTTATGTTTCTCCTGACATCCTCAACTCTCACTTTCATATAACAAAGTGGGCAGAAGCATGTTTTTAAAGAAATTTTATTAAGCATTACACTTAAAAAGATAGAAACTAATACAAACTAAGAAAAAGAAAAGAAAAAGAAAAAATGGAAAGTGCAGAAAAGAAGGAAAAAAAGAAAAAGAAAATAAGGATACAATAAAGAAAAAGAAAAGAAATTTATAAAGAAATTATTTCTCCCTTCATCACAACAAATATAAACAATTTTAGTAACCTTCTTTTAAGATACAACAAATGATCTCTTTTTTCCCATATCCCATCTGTTATCTATAAACAAATCCTTAAAACCTCATCATTCAGTGCTGGTCAGCAAAAGTCCATTAAGGGTTACCAGAGATAACATACCTATTTTAACCTTGATCAAATAAACCAACTTCATTTTCCTTTTACTTTTAACAATCTTGATCTTTTATCCCTTCAAATAATGTCCTAGAACTTGATTTCTTTTCATTTTTTCTTTGTCCCTTTTCACAAAATTCTTCAAAACTTTAACACGTCTCTTTTGTAAATCCAATATAGGAAAGTTATTTAGGTCACTCTCTTGGTTTGTTATTTGTGTATCCTTTTTAATTGGTTTCATTCGTATATCCAGCGTAGCATCTTTTCCCATATCATTCTTGTAGCCTGTCATGTTTAAATCCACTTTCAGATCAGTCTCAGTCTTGTCTGGTAAAACTTGTTTCTCTTCCATAACATATTTTAAACACAGTCCATCTATAATAGCAGACATTCTTAAAATTAACTTCTGGGTCGCTTGTTCACAAATACCTCTCAGTATGTCCAGTGTTGAAGTATTTTGCTGCATTCTGTATCAGGAAGTCAAATATAAGTGTTCTTCTCCTTTAATTGTAATCTTTAGTTCCTTCTAGTTCCCTCTAGTGTCCAACCTTCTTTCCTATCATGTTTTTTTTTCAAGAGTTCAAATCCATCTGGACCCCTAGTCTGTTTGTAACTTTCCAGAATAACATTCCAACCACCCTTTTTCTGTTTATTAAAAAAAAAAAAAATTAAAGTCCTTAAACTTGCACTTAAAACTTCTTTTATTAAGGATTGAATGAAACTCACCTGGTGTGTAAAACTTGTTATTGCAAAAGTTCCTGATAGCTGAAAAGCAGTTAAGAAGCTATTTCCAAAAGTGATTAGAAAAAGAAGTATGCAAAGTATCCATAAAGGTGCCGACCATGGTTTGGGTGAAGAAGTGTTTGCTTGTCTCCCAGAGCTCTAAACCTGCCAGAGACTGCTGTCTTTCAGTCTCCTTGCAAGGAGAAACTGTCTGGAGCACTTGTGGGTGATCCCAAGTCCTCTCCTTGTCTGGAGGGAAATCCCGAAGAGCTGTTTACTTGTCGGCTTTTCATTCTGCCACAGTTGTCAGCTCCACTCTCAATTCGCCATTTCTTCTCCGGAAGTCCGCTAGAAGCATGTTCTTCTTAGAGTATACACAGCCATGTTTGCTTTTTACACCAAAGGTTCATTCCTCACACACCACATACTACCACTGTACTAGCATTTTGCATCTTGAAATATCTTCGTCCATTATCACATATTAGTAAACATTCTACCAATATATGCAAATTTGTTTACTTGCTCTAATTTTGCCACTTATCTATAACTTGCAAGTATTCTTGCCCTATTAAACATGGTCTTCAATATGTTAAAGTTCATACCTACATGCTTCATTGCATCATACAATCTATCTAATGTGCTGCACATAATTGGCTTTTTCAGCCAACAGAATGTCATTGTCTGCATATACGTAGACACACATTCAAGTCCTGAATCAACACATTTCTGATGACACACAAGCATACTCTCACACATATTTACTTTGGCATATACCACTCCTATTCCATATAGCAACCAATCTTCAACTTAAATTCACACAAAAAGGCACAAAGCCAGCTGGGTAGCCTTGAGTGAGTGACTCTCTCTGAGCCCTAGGAAGGAGGTAATGGCAAACCGCTTCCAAACTCTTGCCAAGAAATTCTTGCCAAGAAAATTCCAGGCAGTCACCAGGAGTCAAAAACTGACCTGAAGGCATCCCCCCATCTCCCCTCCATTCTCTAAATGAGTAAATGTACAATAAACTTTTTTTTCACATTCATACACTTCTCAATGACCCGCTGAAGAACAAAATCTGGAGTATATATCCATGGCCTGCATTTTCCAGAGTTTGTTCATTACTCTTACCCTTTCAGTCTGAATTCTGCCAAACACTTCCCAGGCATGCTTAACAAACCAAGTAGTTTTTGTATTCACCCTTATTGTGTGATGGAACAGTAACAACATTCTTCCAGTCATCCAGTACAGCTTTAATTTTCACACATTAGTTAATAAGTCACACAGCCAATCCTTAAGGAAACCAAATCCATATTTTAACCTTTCTTACTATACAGCACTGCAGCTAATGGACAGGTTGAAAAGCATAAATCCCAATAAAAAATCCTTATTTGGGAGTTTGGTTGTTTTCCTGCAGATGTTTCATTACCAGGCAACGTAACATAATCGGTGCAAGGGAGAGTGAAGTTTGCTGGTTGCTTATATATGTCTGTGTGTGTGTCTGTGTATACACACACACACACACACACACACTGTATATTAGTGAGCTCTGCTTGATTGCGTATGGTTTCTTCCTTGATAATTCTTTAGTTAGGATATTGTTTCTTTGATGATTGCTTATCTGATGCTGTTTTCTACTTACCGGGGTGTTGGTTGCTAGCCAGCTACTATATTTAAACAGCAAACTTTATATCTTCATTGATGATGTTACCTAGCCTGGTAATGAAACATCTGCAGGAAAATAACTAAGCTCAGAGAAGACTAAGGACCCAAGAGTTCAACCTTTAGCTATATATGGACTCTACTATTGGATATTCTTTGTTTAATAGTAAATTTCTAGTTGAAAAGATTTCAAGATGAACATCTTGGCACTGAAATATCACGTATGAAATACTTTTCTGAATATGATTTTATGACCTAAAGGTATGTCTGAAAAGGAAGGCTTACATAGTTGAGGCTATAATGAGAGCAGTAGATCAGTCTAGTAACAGAGTTTTGGTGTTTGACTTGAAAACCTTGGTCTTTTGAATATACAGAACCTTCAGTGGTCTTCTGGTTCTTCATTCTTAGTCATAAATACTTTCTGACCTCTGACTAAACAATAATTGCACTGAAAATATTATTTTAAACAGAACATTTTGTTGACATTTCCAGGACATAAAAGGATGCCAGCTTGGATATAACAGTGGTTTGTGCAGTCATCGTGTACTTTAAGTGTTTCCTTGGTTAACTTTGAATCCATAATTCCAGTTTGTATATTTATTAGTAAGCCATATACACTTAAGATTATTTTTAGTAATCTCCCCCTTTTTAAAAAAAGAGAGGGGAACTTTTAATCAGTAGTAAACATGTTATATTCAGTTTGTATAGACAAGAGTTAAACTCAATTAAACTATAATTCCAACTTTTGGAAAGACTTTGGGGAGACTGCATGTGGCTATCCAGTGCTAAACCATAGCTGTCTGGGTTTACATACTGTGCTAAGTAAAACCCAAACAACTCATAGGATGATAAAGTTTGAGTCAGCCATAATTTCTTGAGATTTTATCTACATATCAACAACTATAGCTAAATGCAATTTTGAAGGCCACATATGAATGCAATGTATTCTTTTAAGAAGAGTGAAACTATGATTAACCTGCTTTTGTTTTAATAAATCTAATATATTTAATATAAATCACACTTATGCCAGTAGGTTGATGTTAAAACTAGCCGAAGTATCAGACATTTATCAATTATTATCCCTGCTCAACATTCTCAATTTAGAATAAAAGTTGCAATTGACATTCTGCTGTTTGGTATTCAAATAATATATTCTCAACAGTCGTGAGATTTTCCTTCTGTTGGCCCAAACTATAAACCATACACATGTGTTTTCACCTTTACATCTTTTCCCTTTTGTATACATTTTTATGCTGCTATAACACAGATTCAGCTGTTCATTTACCTGGCATAGGAATTATATGCCTACAGTGTATTGGTCTATGCCTACATTTGTTCATTGTATGTAATATACAGCAGTATCAAGTAATGAGAAATATTGATTATGGTTTAGTATACAGGTGGTCCTCGTTTAACGACCACTTGTTCAGCGTCTGTATGAACATACAGTGGAGCTGAATGCGTGGTAGTTATGACCGGTCTTTGTACTTATGGCCGTTGCAGGTCATCGTGGTCACAAGATCATGACCAAGGGGCTTGGTTCCCGAGCTCGCAGTTACAACATCACACAGTCTCACGGTCATGTGATTGCATTTTGCAACGTTCCCTGCTTGCTTCTGACAAGCAAGGTCAATAGGGAAGCTAGTAGGAAGTCACAAGTTGCAGTCATGTGAGGTCTTCGCTTAATGATGGCAACTGGAACTGCTGGAACTGCCACCAATAAGCAGTGTGGTCATGTGGTTTTTAGACTTATGACTGTGTTGCTTAATGGCGGAGTTTCCAATTTGCCTTATTTACTTGTTTGTTGCCTTGGCAACAGATCTTTCCTCTGTCCTTCAGAGACAGGGGAACTCTCCAAGATCATCCTCTATACTCACTGTGGTATGCTTCTGGGTGCAATTCAAGGTGCTGGTTATTACCTATGAAGCCCTACATGGCATAGGGCCAGGTTGACCTGCCTCCCATGGTTTTTGCCAGACCACTTTGTGCCAAGAGAATTGGTGCACTCTAGGTCCTTTTGATTAATCAGTGCCTTATATTGGGACCCAAGAAGCGTGCCTTCTCTGTCATGGCACCTGTCCCCTTGAATGAGATTCCCCCTCCCCCGTGCAACCCCCTGTTCTGTTAGTGTTCTGCAAAGCCTTGAAAACCTCAGGTCTTAGGTTGAGATGGATGGGGCTCCTTGTTGGATGTGTCATTATTTTTGCTTACGGTTGCATAGAGTGACTGGATCCTATCTTATTCTGTTTTGTATTGGTTTTTTAAGGTGTATTATATTGTGAGCCACACAGAGTCATGGAATTGGGTGCCGCCTAAACTAAAATAAAAATTTTTGGATTGCTGGTTTTGACCTTTAAAGCCCTTCATGGCATGGGGCCAGGTTATTTGAGGGACCACCTCCCTCTGATTACATTTTTCCATCCCATCAGATCCAGCAGAAGAGGCATGCTGCAAGACCCACCTGTTAGGGAACTATACTTGGCGGGTCCAGGAGGCGGGTCTTCTCTGCCGTGGTGCCCGCCTTATGGAACATTCTCCCCCCTGAAGTGAGGTTAGCAGCATTCCTACTTACCTTCCAGAAGTCCCTCAAGACCTGGCTATGTCATCAGGCCTGGGTGTCCCAGGGGAATGGTGAGATCTTTGAGGTGGCTCCATTACTGCTGTTAACATCTCATGCCCTGTATGCCTTATTAATTGAATGGTTTAAAAAATCATGATTTTTAAAATATATTTATTGTTTTATATTTTGTTGTAAGCCGCCCAGAGTCACTTTTAGTGAGGTGGGTGGTCATATGAATTTAATATATAAATAAATATAAATAAATAAAAAAATATTGCAAGGAAAAAAGTAGGAATAGCTGTTTTCTCCTTCTCCCTCCTAATATTAGGTTGTGCCTATACAGTGTCCATACATGGAACATTCTTTTGAAAAGAATAGGATTGCCTTGATGAAAATTGCCTCTCCAGTTCTGGTGTTATAGAGCTACAAGGCATAAAACATATTTGTTGGAAGGATGATGTCTTTAGCTGAACCATATGGGAAATAATGCTGGTGGGGATACAGGTTGGATGTTCTGCTTCACTTGCCATTCACAGAGAGCTAGTTAGAAATCTGGCAGTATATTTATAGCCTCATACCGTCTGTTAATTTCTCAAGTCCTGTGCTTTGAGTCTTTTGGTTTTTTTGCAAATTCTCTTTCTCAAGAATGATGTCTTAATTAGTTGCAAATGTGTGACAAAAATAGTTCTTATTGTTTCTGAGCACATTTTCCCTTGTTGAAGGAGACGGCTTTCTGTAGTTTATTAGGATTCTTTGGCTGGTGATTTAACCTTACAGATGTTTCTTTCCTAGAGTCTTCTTTTAGAAACACAAGCCCTAGGATGAGCTTTGATATGTCCCACTTGAGGGTACAAACCATAACAACTTGTTCAGCATGTTGAAGTACAGTAGCCCAAATGATAAGATGTATACAGCATGGCCCAATTTTGACATTAAATATTGTGTGCTGGCACAGAACCACAAAAAAAGATCTGAGGATAATTTAAATGTTTGCTTTTTTATTTGTAAAGGGGAACTAAGTTTAAGACAAAGGCATTTCTCTTTTGGAGAAGTGTTTCTAGTCCTGTTCACATTTTAAAAATATTTCTTCAAATGGAAATAAGGTACTGGTTTGGTTTAGGCCAGGTTTAAACTGGTAGCATCTCAGTGTTGATTTTGGGGGAACAGGAGGCTTATATTCTAGCAGTTGATGGGCATCTGGTTTGTAAACTGGGCTCTAATACCTGTTAAAATTGATCCCTGAAGAGCTGACTGTGGGCTGGTTCATACAAAGCTTTTTACTTTAACTTGCCCTGACTTCTGTTTTCCTGATATGAAATAGACAAGTTCTCATCTTTGGACCAATTAATCTTTTAACAAAAACGAAATCTTTGAATTTTATAATATGTTGTTAAATAAAAAGTACAATAGTTGAACCTTAAGTAGAATATTAAATTAGTTCATTGTTTGTTAATTCAATTATGAGGCAGCACTACACCTTAACAGGTCTGGGTGGCTTACAGAGCTTGGAGGCTGTGAAGGACTGGATAGAGAAGAATCAGCTGTGACTCAATTCTATCAAGATGGCGTGACTCTGAGTTTTGGGGGCCCCTAGATCTGGAGAGTTGTCATCTTTAACACTTGATAGAGTACACTCCCCTGGAAAGAGTTGGTGTGCAATTTGGAAGTCCTTCTAGACTTGTGGTTCCTGCTTGAGGAGCAGGTGACAGCCATATCTAGGGCAGCTTTTGCACAATTCCATTTTGGATGCCAATTGCTCCCATTCCTGCACTGGGATGCTCTGCTCATGGTCACTTATGCCTTAGTTCCAACTGGACTACTGCAGTACACTCTATATGGGGCTGCCCTTGAAGTTTCAGATGGTTCAGAATGCACTCCAGTGTTTGCCCAGGTTACATTATTGCTGTGTGAGCTGCATTGGTTCCCAATCTCCTTCTGGGTGCAATTCAAGGTGCTGGTTATCACCCTGAATGAATGGGCTGAATGGCATGGGGCCCATAATTCAAATAGCAACAATAACAACAATAATAATATGGTGCATTGGAATATCTGCAAGAAATACCACTCGCCTGCAAGCAAGAACTGGTGGGGCCACAAAACAGACAAAGTAATAGAAAATGCAGAAGCTAAAGCATATGGGATTATTATGGTGCTCTGGCTGGAGTGATTTTTTTTTTTTAATGTGGGGCTTTGGTTTTCATTTTTCATGTATTTACAGTGGCCCAAGGTTATATTGTATAGGATGGGTGGCCATTTAAATCCTCTAAATAAATAAATATTCCCATTTAACCCCCCATCCCACCCCCAATATAGCCTTGGGGAATAAAAATAAAATGGGGGACGGTGCTGCAGCTAGACTTCCCATTTTGTGGCTGCTGTAGTCTCCCTTCACGGTGTCCAGAAACTAGAAGATAGAATTAATCCCATGTTGATCTGGATAACAAGCCAGTATGTAATCTAACAAATTATCTTGGTAAATTCCTCCTGAATCACAATCTGACGTATACTCTATTTTCAGACAGCAAATTAGATCTACTGATTACCAAACTTTGCATATTGTGGAGAGCCACTTTGGTCTAGTGGTTAAGGTGCTGGGCTAGAAACCAGGAGTTTGTGAGTTCTAGTCCTGCCTTAGGCATGAAAGCTGCCTGGGTGACCTTGGGCCAGTCACTCTCTCTCCCCCGAACTCACCTCACAGGGTTGTTGTTGTGGGGAAAATAGGAAAAGGAAGGAGTATTAGGTATGTTTGCTGCCTTGAGTTATTTATAAGGCGGGATAGAAAATAAATAAATAAATAAATAAATAAATAAAGTACAGTCATAATTAGGGTGAGGATTTCTATGACCTAAAATGTTAGAAATATGCAAGCATTTATGACCTTAAAACTGTTTAAATATGACCAATTAAACCAAAAATAGGACTTTTAAAGCAAAAATATGACCTTACAATTTTTCTGAAATTAGCACCCGATTTTTAAAAATCTGTGCTTGCATGCACACACACACACACACAAATTAAAAGGTTTATTCTTCTTTACTTCCAGTGCAGAAGTGCTAGTACTGAAGGAATCAAATGAACATTTTGAGAGTAAAATGGTCATCCCTGGATTAGTTTTCATTAACAGCTGAATTGCATTGGATGACCACGTGCATCTTGAGGTTATCAAACTCTAAACTCCTTCTGTTGTCCGCCAGTATGTTCTTGTATCTGGAGAAACTCCGACATCACAAGAGGTTATAGGAACAAATTTGAAAAAAGCAAACTCATCTGGAGAAAATTCTGGTCTTGCTTCGAGTCCATTTAGAATGTTACTTATTTTGCAAAGTGTTGAATGACCCACATTAGATTGAAGCACTCTCTGCAGTTTATCACTAATTTTTTCAGCCACTTTCCCCTTTGCTTGCTTTAAATCACTCTCAGTTTGTTCAGTGCATCACTAAGTTCCATTCCTACAGTTTCAAGGCGGGTGATTGCTCTTGATAATCCACTGAAGTTAGATCCTATATATGCTAAGTTTCCAGCCAAGGTTTCAGAAAAGGAATTTTGCACAATCTTGATGGAGGAAGATTCACAACAGTCAAATTCTTTAACTTTCCACTGCAAGGAAGCATAATTTTTGAAATAATACATAGCCGCATCCAGCCAAGTTCCCCAGCGTGTCATGACAGGTTGGGGAGGGAAAGCCAAAGTAGGAGCAATTTCTTTGAACTTTTGTACTTGAAGTGGAGCTTTAATGAACATTTTTTTCCCATTTGAAATTATCTTATCTACATCAGGATAGTTGCTTTGAATCTCTTTGGCCACTCTGTGTAAATCATGTGCAAGGCATGTGATATGGATAATTTTTGGATAAAGAAGTTTAAGTCCCTTGTCTGCTTTAGTCATGTATGAAGCAGCATCTCTTACGAAGAGAAGGATATTTCCCCATTTTACACCATCTGGCCAGAGTAGTTTCATAGAATTGTCAAAGAGCATAGCAAGAGTGGAATTGTGTACGTCTTGTAGAGTTTCACGTGTTAGAAGAAATACTTCACCAGGCTTGTGACGTTTCAGAGTGCCAGTAATAACATTGGCTACATCACTTGTTTCATCTATTGAAACCCATATCTTATTGTTGTCAACAGCAGATCTTATCTTATCTTTTCTAACGCATCTTCATAGCAGGCAGAGATGTAATTTTCCCTTACAGTTGATTCATTTGGAATTGGGTGACTGGTGTACTTCTCCCCCCAAAAAATCCCTGAGTATACCACTACCTAATTTCCTTAAGGGAATATTTGAAGTAACCATCATTGTACAGAGATCCTTACAAAATTCTGACTTGGTATTTGATGAACCTGCAGTTGAAGAAGAAACTCTCTGGAAAAGAAGACATTTCCTGTTCTCAGTGAAGGTAAATCTTGCTAAACAACTCCTGTGTTTTGCGGTGTCACAATGTTGAATATTAAAACGCTTTTGGGCCAATACCTTAACTTCACACAATTTACAAAACAAAATATCACCATTGTTACTGAAAATCTGTTCCCCAAACTCTTGAACAAGATGCTGTAATTTCACACTCGCTAAACATCTACTTTTAGGCATGTTGAAATCAGATTGCAGCTCTCACGTGACTCCACCACCTTGAACACACACACACCTGAGTTGGGGAGCAAATGAGGAAAAAAAAAAAAGGCAAATTCTCACTTTTTTTCCAGGCCTGGTCAGGGGAGAAACCTCTGCCTGCTGAAGTCATTTTAAAAAAGGTTGCTCTCCCTCTCTTACACACACACACACACACATACACACAGAGCCCTGAGTTGGGGAGCAAATAAGAAAAAGAAAAAACACGCAAATTCTCACCTTTTTTTTCAGACCTGGTCAGGGGAGAAGCTTTTGTTCCCACCTCTCTCCCTCTCTCTCCCTCACATACACACACACACCTCCCTGAGTTGGGGAGCGAATAAGAAAAAGAAAAAAAACCCAGGCAAATTCTCACTTCCTTTGCTGGCTCGAACTTGCTGGCTTATCAGGAGGGTTGCCAATGACTAAAATATGACCAAAATATGACGTTTGTTACAAAATTAAGCAGAAATATGACATAACACCTTTAAAAAGTCAAAATATGGCTTTTCAGGCAAAATAAAAAGCATCTAATTCTCACCAGATTACTCTAAAACATGTTTTAACTTACTTACTTAAATTCAAATAAAGGTTCCAGAAAAAATACGACATGACATAGAAATCCTCACCCTACTCATAATGTGTTAGAACTCCTAATACACAAATGTCTCTTGTTTTCATCTATTCCCCCACCTGGTATACATTTGATTACTAGTGGTATATTAATAGTAGCTTTGATAAGATTGTGGAACACATGTTGCTGAATTAGCAAGGTTAAAACTGCACTGTCGCAGGTTTAATGTAAATGATATATTCTTCTAAAAGTGGGGTGCATTGATAATAGCCTAATTAGAATTACTATTTTCTCCAGATCCGTGTAGTTTTCATCTTGAATGTTATGAATAGGCTGGAAAAGATGCACAATATGGCATTAAGAGCTTAAGTACATTTTTCACCTTATATGGAAAGGTGTCTGCAACTTGTCCAGCAGAAGTAATATTTCCAGCTGTTTCCATGTTCTTTGAAGTTAGAAGAAATTGCTTTCACTGAAAGTTTGCTAACTTTCTTTTCTAGTTCCGTATGGATATTTCAAATTCATTAGTCAAATCTGTGCTTATTTTGACTAATACTTAAATAAAAGGGTATCTTTGTTTTTAATGCAATGTTGCTGGAGTCTTTCCTTTTCTTTGGTACAGTTGTGGATAGCTGAGGCTGAATCCATGATCCCAGTGACAAGGTCTGCCAGAGTGCTCCCCTGCCAACAAATTCTAGTGAGATTCCATGGTTAGCTCTGGGTGGGGTTGTGCTTCCCCAAACAGAGCCCCTTTGCAATTGGGAGGTCCTCTCAGCTTGAGGAGCAGGTAGCAGGTGTGGCCCAGAAGGCTTTTGCACAGCTTCATTTTATGGGCCAATTGTGACCTTCCTAGAATAGGAGGTGTTATTCACTGTCACTTATGCGGTGTGCTCTACAAGGAGCTGCCCTTGAAGGACATTTGGAAGCTACTACTGGACTAGATAGCAGCAGCTTGAATAGTTATGGATACATCTTGATTCACCCATATAACACCATTACTCCAAGGGCTGCACTGGCTGCCATTTGGCTTCCAAGTATAATTCAAGATGCTGGATGTGATTTGATCAGCTGTGCTATATGTACAAGGCTGATAATTTTTTAAAAGTTTGCCACAAACTCTACCACCCTAATATGCTTATTTCTCATTTTTTTATTGGTTTGCATTGTATTTGTGATTTTACAATCTTTGCCTGAAAATTTAATTGTAAAAAACGCCTTCCATCAAAATCAGTACACTTAGGTAAGCTCTCCAGAAATTATGTCCTTTATCTTTTAAAGGTGTTCAAATTACAAAATGGCTCTAATCCATAGGATACTGATGCTCCCTGTAGCATTTTTTAAAGATTTTTTTAACCCGCCTTTATTATTTTTATAAATAATTCAAGGCGAGGAGCACACCTAATACTCTTTCCTCCTCCTAATTTCCCCACAACAACAACCCTGTGAGGTGCGTTGGGCTGAGAGAGAGAGACTGGCCCAAGGTCACCCAGCTGGTTTTCATGCCTGAGGTGGGACTAGAACTCACAGTCTCCTTGTTTCTAGCCTGGTGCCTTGCCCACTAGACCAATCTGGCTCTCATTTGCATGTAAAATGAAGTGTCCTTATCATACCATTCCTATAAGATTTCTGAACTATTTCTATATACTTTTGGGTTTCCACCCATGGGCTTAAGCAGTGCTATTTTAGTAGCTTGAAGTCTATATATAGAAAAAGTGGTATATTTAAATACTGAGCATAACTTTGTCATAAAAACAGAAACCTTTGAAAAAATCCAGTTATAAAACAAAATGACATTGTATGAAAACCAAATTTAAAGGATTTCATTTTGGTTTGTTACTTAGCAAGTGACTAATGTCTCTCCTGGCATGGAGACCTATAATTGCAGAATGTAGCTTGTTTTAAATACTAGTCTTATTGCTTGTAGAGTTTTGAGACCAGGATATCCTAGATGCACACATTTTAGACTAATGCATTTTTTTTACTTTGAAAACATTCTCAGATTGCTGCAGTCCTGTAGGTTTTTAGATAAGAAAACTGAGCTGTGCCCTATAGTGTTTGTAGATTGCCACAGTCATCAGGAAAAAAAGATTTCCTTTCTTTATTGAAATATAAACAGCATACAGCACTTAACTTTTACAGAGTTTACTAAAGACATGAATTACCTTGTACTGAGTCAATCTAATGCAGTGTTTCTCAACCTTGGCCACTTGAATATGTGTGGACTTCAATTCCCAGAATTCCCCAGCCAGCATGGTTGAGAAACACGGATCTAATGTAGTATATTTGCTGTGGTTGGTCAGAGTTCCTAGTATGAGGCAGGCTATCTTTTTGCTGCTAGGGACTATAATTTCTATAGTGTTGTTTTTAGTGGCTGGACTGTAGGGTCATATTTTGGAGGGGAGTGTTAAATGTTCAGAGAAGGGTTGTGTTTTAAGAATGCTAATTATTTCGAAAAACTTGCTGAGTTTCAGCAATTACAGCGATCTGATTCTTGGAGGTTCTAGGGCAGGGTTTCTCAACCAGGGTTCCATGGAACTCTAGGGTTCCATGAGAGGTCACTAGGGGTTCCCTGGGAGATCATGATTTATTTAAAAAATTATTTCAAATTCGGGCAACTTCACTTTAAAGAGGTAAGGTTCATTCTTTATTTTTAATTTAAAAACACTGTTAATGAACATATACAGGCCTATACTTGAAACAAATATAGGCCACGAGTTACAACATTATTATATTTGAGCCTGAATGTGCAGGGGTTTCCAAGGTCTGAAAAATATTTCAAGGTTTCCTCCAGGGTCAAAAAGTTGAGAAAGGCTGCTCTAGGGTATAAGAAGTGGGTTTAGGAGGCCAGTCAAAGGCAGTGACCCTCCATGCTCTAGGATTTTCTAATTCTAATATGAGATCTTCAAACTAGAAATGGGCTATATTTGAAGCAGAAGTGTGCATTTTGCAACTTGCAGGTTCCTTAATAAGGCTAGAAGGTTGGTGATGATCCGCAGGCTACGTCAGAAACTGTGTGCCAAAGACTCTGACCTGAGAAGAAGGTTAGCATTTTATGGCTTCTCCATTTTATGGCTGCTGCTATTTTTTGTTTTGTTTTGTTTTTTTATGATTCTTGTCCTCTAATATCCATAGTTCCGTTTTACCCCATGACTTCGCAAAGTAAACCTTTTGTACTTTCTCTTTTTGCAAACTGAATCTTGGAGGTTGAATTATTTGTGTAGTGATAGTTACTGTGTTTGAATGTGTACAATTTAATTAAAATTGCAGGCTAAATATTTTTTAAAAATGTATTACTTGTGCAGGTTTATGAGACAATGATTTCTTAACTCTACATTTACTTAAGTGTATTACTCTGATTCCATGTAGTATCTCACATCTCAGTCAGGCTGTTTGGAAAGCAAGAATAATTTACATGTATCTGTAGACTTCTTGATTCTAGAGCTGAAATAGTATTTCCTTTCACCAAATTAGACAGTGTTTTTCTTTGCCATATGTTGAATGGAAACAAACTACCCTTAAAGACTGTGACAGAATCAAACTTAAGTTTATGTTTTCTTCATGTTTAATTAAAACCAAGTGAAGAAATGATGAACATCATCTGAAAAATGTATCGGTTAAAAACAGGAAGTGAGAATTGTCTGCCACTTATATGTAATAGAATTTGGGGGAATATTCTATGATTTATTTTCACTTGAATTTAAAAGTGAGTAAGGAATATATAATTTAAATATTAAAATTAAACACAATCTGTACATGCAGTGAAGAAGTTGTAGGCTAACTGGACTAAATGGGTCAAAGTTACGTGGCAGGGGGAGATTCTGATATTGACTAAATATACATGTGCTTCAGTATTGAAGAACATCTGAGAATGGTGAGGTCACAAAGTTATGTACAAAAACAATGTATTAACATTTGCCATATGTTTTCATTACATCGAAATCAAAAGATACCTATCTAGAAATATGCACATTATCATGTGACTATGCTAAGATTTGCAGATGTTGTTTTTAAATAAGTAGAATAAGATGCACATAAAATAAAATGTTACATGCAAACTTAAAGTTGAATTTAAATTATTTTTCAAAGGGAAGGTTGAATAATCCTTTAAAAACTACTATATAATATGGCTGGTTTTAGTTTGATAAAGTTCATTTATTTTAATTCAGTTTGATAATTATTTTATTTTGATTAAAATTAACATGATGAAGAAAGATGGCTTTCATTTATTTTGCATTTAATTTGAAGAACATACTACAACATTTTTCTTAATAAAATTTAATGAGATCAAGCTCATTTAAGTCATAGGAGTTAAGGAAGTAATCTGTGCTCGCTGCATTAGCTCATAGACCAGGAAACATCAATTCAGATAAAGTTCCATTATGGAACTTGGAGAGTCAGAACAAAGCCATTATTTTTGGATGAATCCCCATGCTGCCAATCTTAAAAAATTCTGTGTGTGGATTTTCATTCCTAAATACAAGTTCATACTGAAGAGCCAAATTCAGTTTTGAAACAACTGTGATGGATAATGAATACATCAGGATATGAAACATCTGGTTGTAACAGTGCAAAATGGTAATGACAGATGACTAGCTGCTAAAGGTCTGGGTTGAGGTAGAATACGGGCATATTATGTCTTCTGCTCATATTTTAAAACTAAAGAGGACTCTGACATTGTACAGTATCTTGGAAGAAGGAAGTGCAAACTACTTTTCTTCTGTTGCCCAGAAAATTGCATGGATATATCTATACAGTCCACAGAGGCTGAGCTTGACTTGAAGGCATTAACCTTTAAGAGTTCTGTGGACCTGAAAAATATTTCTACATAGCTTAGATTAAAAAGGCCTCAAAAATAAGAACTGGCATATTTTATTTAAAAAATCTGGGCAAATCCCAGGCAGTCATCTCATGGTACCTCTTTTCATCCTTCCATTATCTTGAAATGGAAATGTATTATATGGCCACCCAACTCACTCACAGTGACTTCAGGAGGTTTACAGAAAATCCATGTTATTTTCTGTTTGGTGGAGAATGACCCACTGGAATTTCCAGCCTGCTGTCTTCTGAGTGTGTTAGGTTAGAGGCTCCATCCTCTTCAGCTAACTTAGCAAATTGCTAATCATAGTTGTGGGTGGTAGGGCTTATAGAATTGTACTGCTGGAAAAGGCTGGTCTCACCTCTTAAAGATAAGAATAAGGCATAGGAGGGGGCGGAGGGAAATGTTGGCAGGCTTTCAACAATCAAGTTCCAGTAGTTCTGGCAGTATATCTGCTTCCTGACCTGGCCTACCTTCAACAGCTGGCTACACTTGGAGGTAGTTCACTGCAGCCAACATAGATTATATAGATTCCTACTTTGTGCCAAGCAATTTTTTGATTTTGACTTTGCATGATATGTGAGCCCAGCTGGTTTAGTTTGTAAAACCTTGGGCCAGTCACTCTCTCAGCCCAACTCACCTCACAGGGTTTTGTTGTGGGGAAAATAGGAGGAGGAAGGAGTATTAGGTATGTTCGCCGCCTTGAGTTATTTATAAAAATAATAAAGGCGGGATAGAAAACAAACAAATAAATAAAAACTACAATTGAAACAAATCATGGCTTCATGCAGGACTTGGCAACCATCACAATCCATGTGGTTTCTAACATTTCTTTTACAGCCTAGCATCCTGAGATTGCATCATTGAAATTTGACACTGGGCGGTTTTCTGTGATATGGGCTTTTCATTTTCTTTCCTCCAAAGTGATAGAAATGGGAGGCAAAATGCTCCAGTTTCCACTCTTAACCCCCCGCCCCACAGGCCCAAAATTACACTGCTCAAATTCAGCAGCAAACCCAAATTTCCCTCAATAACAAGCCCCCAAAATCAACCCTGCCATTCATGTGATAGCCCCATTCTCAGATATAAAACCTCAATAATGCCACCACTTTCTTAGTGCAAGTAATAGATTCTGTTGGTGGTACTTGAGAAAGCTTTTGGGCCAATTGGTTCTTTGGGCCACCCAGGGAAACATTTGTGTATCTAAAATGCTACATGAAGCACCCTTTGTTTTTGAATCTATAATATGCATAACAGATGGGACAATTGTCCCCTGAATTATTTTGTTTTCTGAGCTGTTGGTTGCCATTCCTTGTTGCTTAACTAATTGCTCGGTAACCATGGGGCTGCTCTTTGCACTGGGTGAGACTGAAATCCTGCCAAGGAAAACCAGGCAGCCAAATGATACAGCTACTCATTTTCAGTGCCCTCTGAATTATTTCTGCGGTGTAAAACTGGCTTCATGAAAACGATTTGTGAAAACAGTTCTTCTGTGTTGAAAAAGGAAAAAATGTGAGTATAACTTGCTCAGAATTTAAATTACTCACATTTTCCTATTGAAGCTGATTAAAAATACCCTTACACTAAATAAATTTCAGGTTTATCACTCTTGAGACTGTGTCTTCTTCTTAATTTGTTTTATTTATTTATTTATCAATCATATTTTTATCACCGCCCATCTCCCCCACACAGGGGACCCTGGGCGGTTCACAATAAAAACAATTTAAAATTCAGTAAAATCATAAATAATACCAGTAATCAATAAATGTAAAATACAATGAAATCCAAGTAATTGCAGATCTAATTCAGCACATAAGGGGATAAGACCGGTCCCAGCAGGACTAGGGAACCAACCAGCCCCAAGAATGGCTCTTTCCTTCCCCACTCCAAGCATAGTGACATAACCAGGTCTTCAACTGTTTTCTGAAGTCCAGGAGGGAGGGGGCTGACCTCACTTCCAGGGGAAGGATGTTCCAAAGGGCAGGATCTGCTGCAGAGAAGGCCCGCCTCCTGGACCCCGCCAGTTGGAATTCTCTTACAGATGGGGTCTGTAGCATGCCCTCTGCATGACCGGGTGGGATGGTTTGATGTAACAGTCCCTTAGGTAACCGGGTGGGACGGTTTGATGAGACGGTCCCTTAGGTAACCTGGCCCCATGCCATGTAGGGCTTTAAAGGTGATAACCAACACCTTGAATTGGACCCAGAAGCAAACTGGCACCCAATGCAGCTCGCGGAGCAGAGGAGTTATATGTGCTGATCTTGAAGCACCTAAAATCACCCGTGCGGCTGCATTTTGGACCAGCTGTAGCTTCCGGATACTCTTCAAGGGTAGCCCCATGTAGAGCACACTGCTCTTTGAGCAGGAGTCGTGAGTCCAAGAGGACCCCCAAGTTATGCACTGGGTCTGTCTGGGGCAGTGCAACCCCATCCAGAACTAGAAATGGCAAATTCCTAGGAGCCGAGGGGCCATTAACCCACAGCCACTCCGTCTTACCAGGTTCAGCTTTTTTACTGTAACTCTCAAATTTGGGCAGCTGTTTTAATTTGTTTTGCACGTTTGAGTGCAGATTAAAGAGGCATTTGCATCAATTTACTGAGCATTGTAGCATTTCTTGGGTCAGGTTCTTTGTGGGGTGAATTTGTTGACAGTGATGTCTACTGGTCAGTTTCAACTTGTTTGTCAAAATCATATATTTTTCACTTGTAATGGAGAAAATCTGTGTGGTTGCTAGGAGTGGAAAATGACTTGATGTCACATAATCAGTCAGTCAGTCAATCGACAGAGATACATCCATGCCATTTCTTGCAACAATGCAATAGTTGTGGGGTTTGTGGCTTTTCTATTGTTGCTGCTGTTGTTGACTTCCTAATCTAGCCTACAGGCATGGGATTCCTTGGTGGTCTATTGTCTAATGAAGTCCAATCCTGTTCAGCTTCTGAGCTCAGAGAAGGTCCATCAGCTGCTACCATCTTCTGAAAAAAAGAATTGCTCAGATATTATAAACAGGCCAGATTACTTGGAAGAATCCAGTTTAAGGTCCCCTTATTTCCTATGTCTCTAAACACCTTCTAGTATCAAACTTAAAAAAAACACTAGAGGAATAATTTAGGAGCACAGTATTTTTTCAATATAAATACTGTACTGCTCAGGGACATTTAGATCTGTACTGATGAATTGCAGGAATGAAGTTTCCCTGTTTAAACTGTATATTCATAACCACTTTTCAGACATTCAGTGTGGGCAGGTTAAACTATTGGGAAAGCTGTGACAGTTTCCATCCAAATCTTCTAGTCTGCTGTCCGGATACATCTTTTGTACTGGCATCCAGAACATATACCCAACAGGTGTATATTCAATCCCCAATTTCATATATAGCCTAAGCACTGTATATATCCTACTCCTTAACACTAGTCAGTGTGTAGAGACTGAATGCCTACATTCTAATATAAAATGGTGTATTGCTTTTTCTTATTTATCTATCTCACATATTATATCTGGGAAAGGGAGAGAAGGGAACACCGATGCTCTGATAGATGCAGAACCAAAGAAGAATGTTGGCTGGCAATGTATGTGATACAGAACAATAACTATTCAGTGAGAAAGTAAATGGGGCTCGAAAGATCACTGCTCACAAATAATAGAAGCTGTTTTTACTTGACAAGCAGCATGATGGCCACATTAGGTAATGCTAGTCTAAAAACTAATTAGCCTTAGGGTACAGATTAAGGACCTGGCCTATTCATCGTCCTGCCCCCGTTTGCAGAGGTCTTCTGTGTTACCCCGCTATGTGGAAAACAAAGGTCACTGAAGCAATTCTCATATTTGTATGTAAGATTTGTTTCAGTTTGGAACTGAGTGGTATGCATGCCCGTGTGGCAAGCAAGTTCCATTGCTTTTACTCAGTATTCTCATGCTGCAGTGAACCTCTCAACATTTGTAACGTGTGTAACATGCACCTGGTGCATGTTTTAGGATATATCCATCAGCAGGAAGATTGCGACCTTTTCTATAGCCTGACATAAATTCAAGGGCCTTTATTTGTATTGTCTAGCTCCAGTAGAAAAGAACAATTGTCTCTCTTGATTTTTGTAGTTAGCATCTTAGTTGTAAGAAGGAAACCTGTATGTTATCCATCATCTTGTATACACAGCTCACAGTTAGTGTGATCTTTGACAATGATGTCTTATAATTGCTTCAGGGAGATCTAATTCTGATAGCATGGCTAAGCTCTATTATACAGTTGAATTATGTTGGAATACATGATTGCATTTCTCCAGGCAACTCTGTAATGGGACCAAGTGAGATGAAGTAATCCATAATTTCAACAGTCTTTTCTTACCCATAGGCAAAAAAGCCAGGTGTATTGTCATATAGCACCTTTCCCCACCAATATTCATTGACAACTCTTTATATTCCTTTACTTCTAAATGTGTTTTTACAGATTTATATCTGTTAGTTATACTTCTTCCTGAACTGTGAAAGAAATGTTCATTTTCAAAGTTCATTTAAACATTGTATAAATAAAGATCTGTGACAACAAGGAGCTAAATGTTAATAAGTTGTTAAAAACAGGAGTGTTAATGTCAGTTTCATATGAGATGATTCCAACAGTATCAGGTGCCTTGCCAACTGGAGAGTGACTCATGATGTGGAATGAAAAGCTTCATTTAGCTCTTTAAAGGTTTATTAATCAAGCTGCTTTATTTGGACAGAGAAGTAGAGAGATGATGCCATCAGTTTTATTATTACAAACAAGATGGAGAGAAGACAACCAGAGCGAATGAGTTGTTGCCTATAGAAAGGATAATTTATACGTACAGTATAGAAAACAAATACTCATTTGGTGTATTTTGATTGGTTCTAATAACAGGAGGTATTGTTCTGTTATTTTTCCTCCTTTTATTGCAAATTTATTTATTTATTTATCAGATTTTTATAGCTGCCCATCTCACAAATGTGACTCTGGGCAGCATACAATAAACAATCAGTTAAAACAGTTAAAACAACAATTAAAAACAGTTATTAATTTAGTTAACTATTATTAATTTAACAATAAATTATTTATTAATTTAGACAATATAAGTAAAACTCTAGAGGCATGTTGCTGGGTTGGACTTGTTTGGAGCTAATGAACTGATTGAACCATGAATAGTATGGATAGGACATGCATGTTCTGCACTTCATTGCAGTCCTTAATTTGTGTATGACAATTATCTCTGCATATCATGATGCATCATTGCAGCAGTACTTCAAGAAGGACTTCCTTTGTGTTACAGTTCAAAAAATGTTCTCAGGTCATTTGTATCAATCATTGTGGAGGAAAAACAAAGCACATTGTATGAAATAAAGTGGCTGAAGTTGTCCAGAGGTCCTGACAAATGTTTCTGATATTCTAATGTAATGTAATATTGTGACTATGCAATGTGTGGATGCTGGCTCTCTGTTGTTCATGCTTTACAGTACTGCTCTTTGTTTTCTGCTTTATAATGTTTCTACAGTCTAAACGGAGCTGAATGTGGAAGAATATTCTGTTCTCCAGACAGTAGGCGAATCTTGACTCTAGTTAGCTATTTTCCCATCTGTTTCTCTCTGTAAATCTTAGCTGTTCGTTAACCTACCTTTCTCTAAGCAACTTCCATCTTTACTACTGTTCTAATCTTTGAGTCAGGTGCTGCTTTGATAGGTGGGTGTCTTGAACCCACATGAGAGATCCTGTGCTAATATTGGCCAACTACTGTATACTCACTTAGATGAGCAGAGTAACATTTTATATAGGAACATCATAGGAAGTTGAAACAACTACTTTTTTGAATCACATATGACATTTTGTGGGAAGCAGTGAGGTCTCCAGTCAGGAATGCTGCACTTCCAACCAACATGATTATTTTTATTGGACATTATACTGCTTATATGGTTTGATTTGGGTTGTGGGGAAGCTTCCTTGCCTTCCTTACTATGTCCATCAGCTTTAGTTGAATTGAGACCTTAGGGAGAAAGAGAACATATGAATGAGTGAAATAACCACATTTATTTTTGAAATGTGATGAAAAGGACTTGAAGAGGGTTCAAGGATTGAAGAGGACCTTGGAGATTGTGTAGTCCAGCCAGGTGCCCAGTGCAGGAATCTTGAGATGTAGCAACCCTGACAGATGACCATCCAGTCTCTGTTTATGACCAGAAAAGATGAGTCCACCCGCTCCTAAGGCAGCCTGTTCCATTGTTGAACAGCTCTTAATAATAAAATAAATGGTTTCATGACATCTAACTGAAGTCTATTTCCTTCTAATTTAAATCTATTGTTTCTTGTCCTGTCTTCTGGAACACCCATGAACAATTTTGCTCTGTGTATAAGACAGTCCTTCAGATAGGTAGTCCTCAGCTTACGACCATTCATTCAGTTACAATGCTGCTAAATGAGTGGTACTTATGACTGGTTCTCGGAATTCTGACCATCGTAGCATCTGCGTGGTCAGGTGATTGTGATTCAGGTGCTTGGCACCGAGCTCATGATCACAATGTTGCAGTGAGCTGCAGTCACGTGATTTCCAGTGTTCTCTGCCAGCTTCCCACAAGCAAAGTCAATGGGAAAGCCAGCAGGAAGTGGGAAGTTGCAGGGACTGCCAGAATTGCCATCTCTAAGTGGTGCTGTCATGTGACATCATGCTTTACAACTGTGTCACTTAGCAATGGCAATTCTAGTCCCAATTGCCATTGTAAGATGAGGACTACCTGTATTTGAAGACAGCTACATGTCTCATTAGAGTCTTCTCTCAGGAAGCTAAATATACCTAACACTTCTCAACTGTTCCTCCTAAATGTTTCCTTCCATGCCCCTTATTGTCTTGGTTGCTCTCCTGTGGGCATGATGCAGTTTGCCAGTGTCTTCCTTAAAATGTGGAGCCCTGAACTGGATGTAATACTCCAGCTGTGGTACAACCAGTGCAAAATAAAGAATGATTACTTCTCCTGTCCTTGATGCTCTATTTCTGTTGATGCCCTTGGAATTGCATTTTGTAATACATCACACTGTTGGCTCATGTTCAGCTTGTGATCCACCAAGATACTCAACTCCTTTCCACATGCAGTTCCCCCCTGCCCCATTTTATGCTCATGCCTTTGACTTTTCCTGTCCAAATGTAGGACAGTGCATTTGCCTGTGTTGAAATTTATCTTGCTGGTTTCTGCAGGTTGTTCCAGCTTGTCCTCCTAAATCTTCATACATTCCTCTATGGTATTAGCTAGCTCTCTTATCTTTTTGCCATTGACAGTTTTTTCCCCCTCATCCAAGTCATTCATAAATGTGTGGAAAAATGCAAGGCCTAGAATGGAGACCTGCTGTACACCATTTGACAGTTCCAGCTTAACGTGGAGCCATTGGCACACACTCATTGGGATGAATATTCAACCACCTCTGTAGCCATCAAAGGGTAGCAAACTCCAGGCCACATTTTCCATCTTTCTAATAAAATTTCAGTAGAGATTTTTGTCACATGCTTTGTCACAGCAAGTCAAGGTACACTTTGTCCACGCATTCCTATGCTCTACAAAGCTAATTCCACTATCAGAAAAGGAGGGCAGGTTGGTTCAGCATGACTTAATATTTTCTAAATGCTCATAAACGAATTTCTTACCAGTCTGTTTCAGAATTTTACCCAGTAGTGATGTTGGTAGTTACATGGGTCCTCCCTTCCTCTCTTTGAAGGAAGAACCTTCGCCTCTTTCTAGTCCTTTGACACTACATAATCCCTCCATGATTACTCATGTCATGAATGCACAGGAAGTTGTGGATGCACAGTGACCTTACAACTGAGCTAGTATTTAGCTAATATTTGCAAGAAATATTTTCTACCTCACAGTTACTTTATAACAGAAGAATATGAGAAAATAAATTCTGATGGAAGGGTCTTTGTGAGAAGAGTCCAAAATTTCTCTTCCTGAGATCACATATTCTAAAGTCTAAGAAGAATAATTGCTTTCAGGATAACTGACAGGAATGTTTTCCTTGGATAGTTATTTAATTGGTCATCGGCAGAATTGTCTTTTTAAAAAATTGTTTTTAAGGAGACATATTGTCGTCAGTCAAAGCCATTATTTGGACTAGAATTCAAGGGGCACTTATTTGAAGAATTGCCTGAATTAGAAAATAATGAACAATTATTATTTTTTAAAAAATTCAGAAGCCTACCGTATCCTGGTGGACCAAGCAAGGCAGGTCAGTATGCTCATTATACTAACATGACTCAATGCTATTGATTCGAGAGATGGTGCAAATAAGGAGGAAAATCATTTAGGCCAGTTTGTTTTCTTCTATTTTCAAAACTAGTATGAAAAAAGACCCTGTATTTGATCTGGTTGCTTGAATGGACAATCACAAGAATTCAGTTTAATATTATTCTGAATATTTACCTATGAACAAATTGATGCCTCTCTGATCTCTTTCTGTTATAATTGTATTTGTTACGTTGGGGGTTTTATGTTTTTGTTTACTGCCCAGCTAAATTATTTTCAGTATATAGTAATTAAACTGCTCTTAATAAATAATAAAAAACACAAAACTTACTATTGTAGCAGTGTTCTTCTTTAGCCTGGATCGTAATTGTATATTTCTGTGTGTCTAAAATACTAAAAGTTCTGCTTGATATAGTAAGAAACCAATTCCTTTTTCATGTAATTCTTTATGTTAGAAGAATTACATGAATAGATCTCCACTTCACTTGAGGAAATAAGATACTGTATGCAGAATATGATACTATGTGCTGTTCTGGTTTGTGGGTATAAATCTGTCCATGCCTACTTCCATCAGAGATGTTTTGACGAGTTGACAGCTTCAGTTTTTTGTTAACGTTAGTGCATTTTTTGTTTCTCAAATAAGTAGAATTAATTGGGTCTCATAAATGGCTATTACTTAAATTTATAAATGTATTTTTAATTAGCACCCCTTCCCCCATGTAAAGTATACTTCATAAGTTTTATCAGTGGCCAGAGCATAGCCTTGACCTGTGATGCATAGAAACAGCCCAATGGCTTTTAAGCATCACCTTCCCTTTTGTAGAGTCAAGTCTTCATCTTTGGTTTACTAGGAGCTGAATGTGATAGGGTATCTGTTGTAATGAAAAGGGACCTCTTAGATCAGAATGCTTATGTAGTGAAGCTCATGTGTATGTAATTTTTTGATCTAAACTAAAATGCAGTGGTATGTTAATGCTCTTTCTGGTTTTCCCTTCAAATCTGGGCTCATTAAATGGCTTTTGAGTTCAAATGCCTTTTGTCTGTTTGTCCTTCTGGAAGGTTTTATTTTGCTCAAATCAGTTGTTTCATCAAAGCAATCATTTGTTTTGATCTTATGTTAGACTCTTGGTGACCTCTTAAGACGATGTATTAGTCTTCTTAGTAATCCCACTTACTTTCTGTGCAGTAAAGGGTCCTTTCACAATTTGAGTGCCATATCTAATACAGTAACCTATACAAGCTTTTGCCTTGTTCGTTTTAAAATGTATTCTTAATTATTTGACATAGATAATACTGGGAATCTGGGAATATTGTGATTATGTCTATTGAGCAACTTTTATATTTTGAAATCTTTTGTTTTCAACTCAGTCTACGTTTTTTATTCTTTGGGTATGAATTCTTATATTATAGAGTAAAAAGGTTATAGAGTGGTAAAAGAGGATTTCTTACAAGCATAACTTAAAAATAGTGAATTGATATTTATAAAATCGTACTATTCCATCGTAATGTGACATTTATATTTGTTTAGGAAGCTAGCCTTTTCTTTTGTTTGTTATTAGAATCTGTAATATCTTTTAACTTTATTTTGTTATCAGTGAAATGTTGGGACTTAATAGAATTCTGCTTTCAATAGAAATATTCAGTTTTTTTCATATTCTTTGCATTTGTGTTCTGTCTAGCAATGCATATTTGAAAACATTCATTGATAAGTAATGTATTCCTATTATTGCTGTCCTGAATACACACATCCACACATACATATAAACATACATGCAATTAATGAATGTAATACACAGACTACAAACTGCCTGAAGCAGTTTCTTTTATGTTGTATATTTTATTAAGATTGCATTTTAATAGCTATTAATATAACTTGTGGGTGGGATCATAAACATAAGAGCAACTATTAATATGACTCCCTGCTTTGCTTCAAGAAGATACTTCTCTTTTCTCAGTATTATTTATTTAACTTATTTGTCTTGGGATATTCATCACTGATCCTAATGAGCTAAGTTCTAATTCAACACCATTCATAAATCAAATTCTCTAACTCTGTTTTCACTTTGTAGGCAAAACTGAGTTGCTAAAATTTGAGTGTGGGTTCAGTATAACTTCTTTTTTTCACTACAGTAAGCTTGATAAAAAAGAAGCCTAGCTGAAGAGTGATTCCTCTAAAAAGCCATTTTTGAAGTATGCTTCTCGAAGTGGCTGGATAATTATATTCATTACCAAAGAATTCGGTTCTTTTAAAAGTACATTTAGTAAATGCTTCCGTAGCTGAAGTCCACCCATTTAAAAGGAAACAGGATGTGGCTAAAAATTGTAAGGAAAAAGTCTAAGCTAATAATTCTAAAGGATTTTACTACTCATTTTTTAGCTTGTTTAATGCTTGGAAGCAGATCGACAGATGAATGCCTAAAAAATGGTGAGAAAAATATTTAAATACTTCTTTAGAGAAAAATGCGTTTGGGTAAGTGAACAAATTATGCTTGCTTTTATGTACTAAAGGTGTTAGAAAAACAGGTGGTTTTCAAATATGCGTTAGGAGGAGACACAGGTTGCCCTTGGGGAAGGGGAACTGAGCATTTGAAGTAGAGGTCCTGCTCTGTAGATACGATTTGAGGATTTTAGTTGGGATCTAAAGCTGGGATTGCCACTGTTGTACCTTCCCCCCTGCTGTAGAGTGGTGTCCTTGCTGGAGCTGCTGTAGTTCATCTCAGGGTTTGCAGTAGAGTTCCATAGGTTAATGGAGCTGGTGGACTTCAACCTGCCTTCCCTTGCAAGGCCGGGATCAGAGGCAACTCCTGAGTTCATGGCCTCCATGACAATCATGGAGTTGGCCCATGTCATCAGGCACCCAACACAGTAGAAGTCACACATGCATTGCATCTGATTTTCATCTCAGAGCAGATGCAACATGAGTTGAAGGTGGAGGATATTAACATCTGTCCTTTGTGATAGTCAGATCACTATCTTTGATCACTATCTTTGATCACTACAGTATTGACTGTTGCTTCCAATCTCTGCAAGGAGAATGGACCTATTTGATTGGTCCATCCCAGGCATTTGGTTTTTTTCCAGAGGCAGTCCTAATGAGGCTTTAGTCATTATCCTTGACTGTGAAGGTGGCAGTGGCCTTGAACAGGATTATACCTGTTAATCCATAAAAGCATCATGGTTTACCAAGGCTGTCTGGGAGATGAAGCAGTGGAGTAGATGCCTGGAATGCTGCTAATGGAAGACAAGGAGCTAATCAAATTGAACATGGTGAGAGTTCAGATTTGAGCTTATGTTGTGGTAAAAGTGGTGAATATGCTGCTCCCTCCTGAAGGAGGCAATAGTGAATCTCCTCCTCAAGAAGCCATCCCTTTTTGCCATTGTTGAGAGAATGATGGGTTGTAGTTGCGGAGAGCTCTGGGGGAAAAAATGTATTATCGTAACCCTGACATTGGGTGGGACTGCGAGAGGGATAGTATGACTTGCTTTGGCTTGATCTTTCAGTAGCTTTCAGTACCATTGATCATGATATCCCTCTGGATCATCTGTGAAGGCTGGGAGTGGAGTTCTGCAGTGGTCCTCCTCCTTCCAAAATGTTCTTTTAATCTTGTTACTGTTTTGGAGGTCTGTAAGCTTCTCGGAATCAGACATAATAGGAGCACCACATATAAATAAGCCCAGTTTAATAAACAGATAAATAAAATTAGTTACTAGCAATACATTAAAATTGTCCTAACTGCCAGGAAACACGCTGAGACAAGGAACTGGTCTCTAATGTTTTATTACTTGTACATAACAGGAATCCTAACAAACTGAAGAAGCGTGGGAAAAACCCAGCCATATAAACCCCAAAGGTTAAGGCGGTCCCGATCTGTGTCTCTTTGAATGGCTGACCAATTCCTCAGTGCTACGCATGCGCTTAACAGTCTGGATGGGAGCCCCCTGCTCGCTATCCTTACTCATGACAAAAATGCATATTCTTCCCTTTTCACTCATGAATCACATGAAGAGAACTCAGTGTAATCAGAAGATAATGAGACCCTGTTAGTGACCTCACTGCTGTGTTTCTAAAGCTTTCTGGTTCCATTTTATGAAACCCCAAATGTGTAGATTAGTCCTTCTCTGTAAGAGATTAGTTCAGGCATCTGGTAAGAGGTATCTTTTGTTTTCTGAAGTCTGCTGCTTGGGGAAGAGAGGGAAGGGAGGGTCTGAGGGAGAATTGGTTTCTTCGCACACTTTGGCTTTTAAGCTGTTCTTTGCTTCAGCTCTTTACTGTGCCCAGGTTGAAGTCCCCAACAGATTAAATCTGAGGACATGCAGCCATCAGTAGGAAAAAATAAGCTATAAACCAGTGTTTGTCAAATTCAGGGACTTTAAGTGTGTGGACTTCAACCCCCAGCATGCTGGCTGGGGAATTCTGGGAGTTGAAGTCGACACTTCTTAAGGTTCTTGAGGTTGAAAAACACTGCTGTAAAGAGTTCTGGAAAACAAATGGCACACAGTTCCAGAGTGCGTGGAGCATTATTTGCCTAAATGTGTGGAGCATTACTTGCCTTCTTCCATGTAGAAGTCCACACTTAACACATTAATTTTACTTATGGAACAAGGAGGCTGTTACATCTTGCTGGGCGGGGCTAGTGACATATCTTGGTTGCAGCTTGATCGTGTGGTGCCTTTGTGTGATTCAACTCATGAAAAGGACTTGAGTATCTCTAAAATTAGAGATAAAAATCAGTTTCCAGTAGACATATCTGCAAACATTTCAATTTAAATATTTATATCTTTTAATAAATGTATATAGTTTTGTTTCTAACACACATTTATAACATTGTCATGCCAAACAATGCTCATTTCTTTAAAAGAAATTTCATACAGGTTTTAGTATTACATGTGTGTACTACCCTCCAGTGACCTCAGGTTGGTATTCATAGTAGCTGTTTTTTTTATCATTCTAACAGTCTGTTAGTTGGGAGCATGTGGGCTATGCTGTGGTTTGTTGAGATACCCATAGTGGGTTGGGTTTACACTGCAGGCTAAGACATAAGTCATCAATTGCAAGCCATAGAGGCAAGATTCACACAACCTCCTAAACTACAATGAGACAAGCCACATACTGATTAATGTGTCAAAATAATCCAGTCTTTAATTTGTTGGGTAAGCAAATGACTTGATAAAGACAGTTCTGTGACGGTCGTAGTTGAATAGGAATTTGAGCACACTCTGCTATATTACATTTGCTGTCTTGTGTCCTGATTCTACTCAGACAATATGGTTGTCCCATAGTGTGGTGGTGTGACCTCTAAACATATTTTACATTCTTTTTTACATGCAAATTTCTTTCTCTCTTTTCTGATTTCCTCAAGAGCATGCCATATTACTTGAACAGTGCAAATTATGGCTAGGAAATGGAGAACTACCTAGTGAGATGAGGAGAAAAAAGCTTAGTTCAAATAGTGCTTATGATGGTGAAACCGTGACACAGTCACACCAGTGAAAATGTAGTAGGCATTTGTGCTGATTTCCACATGATTTTCCATACCTACAGCACAGAAAACTGTAATAAGAATACAGCGTCCGTTGCCTGTCTTTCATGAATTCAACTTCTTTTATTTATCACAGTTTTCTTTCTCCACAGGATTATGTCATCTTTTCAGGCCAAATTTGGGGTTTGCCATTTGCTGTCAGGATTTGATTGTCATTCTTTAAGTTTAAATATTTTTTAAAAACTCTATTAGCAGCAGGGACGTAGGAGGAGAGAGAAAATATTTTGGATATAGTTATTTTGCTAGCTTTGAATAACAGTGGCTGGGATTCCAGGAAACCTGGAAGAAATGAAAAGCTCAGATGCACCTAACTACAGCCAAATCTTAAAGAATATCCCATTTACTGTGTTGAGACTTTTATAAAACATTGAATTTCATGATAATGTAAGTTTCCCAGATCCTTGGCATTGTGTTCATGAGTGTACGGTCACTGCTAAATACAAAACACCAGGCTGTCAGACATGAACAGACATTTTTGCTTATCAGGAATTATACATTATTTAAAGAATCTCCCTGCCCTGTTTGATTGTTTTAAGCTCTATTCTTATATTTGCCACCCTGCCTGTTTGCATTCGAGCATTTCCTCAAAGCATTGCCTCGCAAAAACAAAAATTGGGGCCCATCCATATTTTTTGGTGCTTTGTTACTTTGGACTCTTCAGTCCTAAAAGGCTTCTAGAAGTTGTATGTATTTAAAGAGGAGGGGAGAGTGAATGAGAGGGAACAGCAAAACAGATGGATGACCCATCTGGCTGTTTCACCATCACAAGCATTAAGTGGCCTGCTTTGTTCTACTGATTGGAGATAATAATCTTTTTAGTAAAAGGCAGGGTAGTGGTTGAAATACTATTAATTATTTTGTGGTGAATGGAATGATGCATGAGGTAGAACTTTCATATGTATCACGTTGGTGGTTAGAAGATTATGTGGACTTTTTTATTTCCTGTGTACTTTCTTCCCTGCTGTGACAAACTTCAGCCAGTGCAACATACCACCTAGTTTCAAACTGTAGTAACACTGGCTCATTTAAAGTTTATAAAGTCTGCCTTGCTTTCTGTCTTAATATCCATTAGTGAAGGACACATGGTATGTAGAAGGTTAAGAGAGACTCCCAGATCTTCTTGTTTATAGCAGAATCATCAGAAGACATACTTCTACAAGAAAAACCTGGACTTTGTTGGAATGGGATTACTGGGTAAATATATGGGAAAACAGGAACGCCTCTGTGTTCGTATAGTGTTCGTATTTTTATATATATAAAAGTGTATTTATATATTTATATATATAAAAGTGTATGTATAGTATCTCTGTGTGCAAATGTTTATAACTGTGTCTGTTTCTTTAGCTATAGAAGTACAGAGATCTGAAAAGATGGCTCATCATAGGAATGTATATAGTAATTAGTAGTGGATTGCACTTAGTAGATTGGATGTGCTTAATTAACTTTTAATGTTATCCTGAATCACTGAAATCTTTAAGTTTTATAAAATGAAGTTGCACAGAGCAGAGGTTTACTTAGAAAATTGATAAGAATATGAACTGCAGGTTTTGACCTGCATCTTTATCTCGCAGAATTGTATGTGATACTAACTAGGCTTTCTTAGGTCAGTTGTAGCAGTGTATCATTGGATCCCCTTGGATCCCCTGATACTGACCACTAATTTGGTATACAGGTGACACAAACAATATGTTCAAACAAGGAAATCTAAGGTATGAGGCATCTGTGCTTTTCAACAGGCAAACTGCTGTAAGGTTACTTAGTTAGAACAAAACTTCAGCTGTATAAAACTTTTGGTCATACAAGTAATGGATAATTGCATTGAAAAATGATCCTTCCCTTACAGAAATAGATACAAAACAGGTAGATAAAAATAATAGATTGTACTCAGTCTCAAACATAAGTTCAGTTAAAACCTGGCAGGGTGGTTTTACACCTTATACCTACTTTGGCAGCTGCTTTCAGAAGCTTTGATGTATTGTTGTGATTTTTATGATGGGCATTTAGTGGAAACTTTCTGTACAACAGAGGTGTCTTCCTCAGGCATGTTTTTCATGTGTGGAGTACGTGCATTTCTGTGTTTCTGATCTTTAGAGATTGGTTTTGCTATTGTCAACATTAACCAAAGTTACTTTCAGAGAGTTTTAAAGTTGCAATTTTATACACGTTTACCTGGAAGAAGGTACGGTAGATCAGTGAGGCTTATTTTTGAGTAGCTGTGTGTCATGTTCCCCGTTGCAAGGCATCCATGCATCACAACGGGGAACATGCCTTTCAGAAAGGGGGAAGGAAGGAGGAAGGAATAATCCTAATTCCTTAAACACTTTAACACTAAAGCAATCACCAGGACAAAGGAGGCACACCTTTGCCCGGACCAGAGGAGCCATCAACATATCGCCCGAACATCTCCACATTACCCTGGGAGACACACCTGCACCGGACACGGGAAGGAGACAGAGGAAACCAGTGATGATCCTCATGATGGCCCATCGCCAGACCGGTATTGCTTCCAGATCGCCCATCAAGGATCCGGATCCAGCTTGTGGGACAATGGGGGGTGGTGGACGGCAAGGTCCGCACCGTGGGTATATACGAGGTACCCTGCAACCACGCCCGCATTCCCGTCTTTTTGCGTGTATGCACTCTGTACCCAATAAACGGAAATCCTTAGCCCCATCTAAGTGAGTCCGTGTCTTATTGGGGAACGAGGCAACCCTGACACTGTGTGTCATATTTCACTATATAGACACACACTCTGTGTGCTTGCAGGCAGTGTTATCTATTTTGGTTTCTTTCTAGTAAGAGTTAGATACACTGTTTTTTAAACTGATGAAATGTTATATAGTTCAGCTTCTCTTCTGCCTATCTAAGGGCTGGCAGTTGTATCCCAAAGAATATAGTGCATTGTACCCCAGAGTGAAACAAGCTGAAAGCTGTTTGCACAGTTGAGTATTCATTCACTCCACCACAACTCCCTTCACAAAAGCCTTACTCTGGATGGACGTATTGGGGATTTCTCAGGCAAAGTTTGGAAATCAGCCAAGGGCTACGTGGAAGAGAGGAGGTTAAAAACTGGGTGTAGGCAGCTTTGGGCTACTTGTAATGTATCATTGGGATGGACAGATATTATAAGTGATTGCTTGTGGAATTGTTCCTGTGCTGATATATTTTGACTTTTTGATTAAACAACAACTCTTAATGCTGGGGATGTAAAACCATTCTGCCACAAATTCCACTCTTGGTTGAATTATATAACAATCGCTCTTACCCTTTGCGGGGTAGGCAGCATTATACAAAGTGCAGAAAGGGAGTTAGAAGTAATAAGCGAAAGAAACTTAAGGCATGAAGTAAGAAAATAAAAGGGAATGTAGCTAAATTTAGTTCATAGCAATGCCATTCACTATATCTTTCCCTACCTTTCTGATCGTGTGACCTGTTCTTGCTTCCACCTTTACCACACACTACTTCATACATTGCCTTTTGTACCTTAAACTTCTCACATCTTGCAAGGTTTTTTTAAAAAAAAATTATATAGAGCTTTTTATTGTGTTTGACTCTGAACCCTTCTGGAACAAGGCAGTTTATAAATCTTATAAACATATAAACAGATACACACATGCTACCTTTCTACTGGCATTTGCACATCTTTAAAATGTTTTCATCTGTTTTGCCATCTTTAGTAAACATTTTATCAAGATACACAAATCCATCAACTAGCTCTACTTTCACAGTAGGGTGACTCCTGGGATCAAACAAAGTTTACCCATGTCTGTCTTTCCTTGAACAAATTTCTGCAAAATTGTCTGGAAAAACAGTACACACTGGAAAGATGCAGGCAGATAGTGCTGGTTGTGTTTCAAAGGGGAACTTACAGTTGAGGAATTCGAATTTTAAAAAATTGTGTGGGAATGAAAATAGAGTAATGTGCATTTTAAAAAGTTTCTTGAGCAAACCATATTCAAGCTTGTATAAATCAGAGATGCATGGAAAGCCTTAGCTTGTTAAAGATATTGTGATCGAAACAGTTATCCAAAAAGGTATGTGTCTGTGTCTGTACATATACAGTAGACGCTCAGTTAACCGGAACTCAAGCAACCGGCACTCTCAAGTAACCGGCACAAAAATCGAACCAGAAAAAAACCAGCACCCTCAAGCAACAGGCAAAAAAATCTGTGTCTCTCTGCTGCCATCTAGTGGGTATTCGGGTTTAATAGTAACTCACAAGCAACCAGAAACTACATTTATCCGGCATCTACCAATCCCCGTGGGTGCCGGTTAACTGAGAGTCTACTGTATGTGTATATATGTATTTAGGAGTAGATCCCAATGAGGAAAAATACACTGGACAAAATTTTTAGCAGCTCAAATATTTCTTGTTAATGTATTGCAACAGTTACATGTTAGGTTCTTTCCATTTTTGTTCCACTGAGATGAACTTTCACCAAAGAGCAAGCTGCCTTTGTGTAATTTGTGCCTCACTGTAAAAGCAGGAGTGTGCAAATCCAGTTTCTTAACCGATGATGTTGCATTATACAATAAGGTTACCCTGACTACAGTTGTAAGAGATGTAAATGGTATCCTTGAATTTCTTCCTTTTCCTTAAGGCTTCTTCCACACTTGAACTTATGCCAGTCAGTGCTACATCTTGGGGAGACTGAGCCATTTAGGTGCTGGCGTGGCTCCTGCCCCAGATGAAGCAGTGTAAAAGAAGCTTTGCAGTATTTCTGTTGGAACGGTGTGGTGGGTAAGAGGTTTCCTCTTGGTGCCTCCAGGTCCTAGAATTCTGACCACCTTCCAGGTGAGAAGAAGCCCTCTCTTCCGCCTTTGTTGCTTCCCCCTTCATAGCTGGCCAGGGTTTTAATTATTTTTTTCCTTCACTGTGAAAAGGAAGAGCACTGAGAGAAGAACAAGGAAGGGGTGGGTGCTGCTAGTCACTGACTCTTTTAGCCCTTCCCCTACTGACTAGTTGGAGGGTGGGGAATGCAAGGATGTTTGCTAGGCATCACATATTGATAAAATATGTTGGGGGGGGGGATCAAACAAAGTTGGAAGGTTTGTGGAAGGAGTCTCTGTGTCTATTGAAAGTATCTTTTGATAAATACAGAATAAATTCTGGCAGTAATTTTATAGGAAACTTCTTTACAAAGCAATGGACCTAGGCTTATTTTAAAAGGAACCATGAAATAATGGTTGGAATGTGAATGGATGTGGATGAAATGAACTAGTCAACTGCTGTCATTCAATAAATTAGTTTTCTCTAGTAATTACTGATGAGACTCCTTTTATTGGAAATAGGCAATCATTACAACTGCTTTGTTCCTGTAATATAGTAAAAAAATAGAGTGTAAGGCTGACCAGGCACAGAAAGACCTTGTTTTGCAAAACAGCTCACTGTAAAAGGGGCTTTCAGATTGATGAGTTTGTTGAGAAAGAACTAAGTAGGTCTATATTGACATTAACTGGATATGAATATTGCTATGTAAAATGCCTTTCTGAAAAAGATCTGCTAAGAAAGGAAGAAGGGTCCCAAAAAGTAACTTCCAAAAAGAATACTGCTATGCATAGTATAGTCCTATGAAAAACTAACGTCACAGAAATGTGCCTCTGCTCTGGAGGAGTCTTTTTAACACAGGATGTACCTATTTCCACACAAGCAGTGTTGAAAACTGCTCCAAAGCTCCAGCGGATGCATGGGCTTTGGGGATGAAGTTTTCTAGAGCTTTTGATTTGTAGTCATGAAAGCTGAAATTACATCTCTGTTGAAAGCGGAAGCCCAAATGCTAAGAGCAGTATGAAAATCCCTAACATCGTTAGGATTTGTAAGTATCTTGTGTAGGTCCTGTGTGGTTTGTTGGGGATGGAAGAATATTCCTTATCAGGTGCATTACTAGGCACTTACTAGATGGAGGGCAATGGCCCATAGGGGAAAACTCAGCAAAGGCATCCCTTGTACCATATTATCTGTGCAAATTAAAAAATGCTTTTAAAAAATAATTTAGGTAAGGCAAAACCAACAATTTATTTCCTGCCCAGATTTATACTATAGCTTGAAATAATTCCTTTCTCCCTTACACTGGGCAGTGATACATTGAACTTCAAAGATTGTGCTATTCTCACTACCAAGTGCTGTGCCTTAAGAACAGGAGGTTGAATTTCTGACCATGGTTGATAGAAAGAATGTAATTTTAAAGTTAAAAGGGCAGGCACTGCAGTTCTTTTGAGGCAGGGATTAGGAAGGCTCTGAATATCTTAATTTTTAGCATTCATTATATTTATATGTATTTGAACATTTAGTCTTGTGAGCGCACTTCCATGCAGCTGGATGAACTTGCGATCTCCAGAAATCTTTTAATAGTGCTTTGCTAATATCTAGTGTGCCAGACACTAGCAAGCCAGAATCCATGTGCACCAATGCTAATTTTAATTAACAGTAGGATGGACAGAAGGGGGGGGGATACAACAGCATCTCTAATGCCCCCTGATACTAAGTGATCATATTTATTGTTGAATTTCCAGTTTTAGTTGAATTTCCAGTTTTCATTTGCCCCAGAATTACTGTCACTGGGGCAAATGTTGTTGGGAAGTAGCAATTCTGTAATGAGTTTCATTGAGATTTCTTTGAGCACATCAGGTGGCTGAATAATTTTCTGGCTCAAGCTATTCCAATGTGTGTGTTCTTTTTAAACAACATTGACCTAGTTGGCTTATTACCAACCTTTTCCTTTTTTCAATGCAAACTAGGATAAGCTTGGGGTGGTAAACATGTTTCATTTAGCTGGAAACATCTATCCTGCTAGAATAACAACAACAACAACAACAACAATATAATATAGATTTTTCTGTATACTGATTAGTTCTAAATTTAGTCAGCAGCCTTTGCCATGCTTACTTTTAATAAAGCCACCTTATAGTGCAGCCTGGCATCTTTCAGATGTAAGAGAGCTGCAACTTTTCTTACCCCAAGCCTACCCCATTGATTGGGGGAGAATGGAAACTGTAGCCTAGCACATTTGAAAGGCATAATATTTGGAAAATCTTCCCTTTTATATAGGTTTAGTATTGCAGCCTAACATAACATACTGGCTATATTTTCACTTTCTTTTACAATTCTTGCAGTGACACACAAATTCAATCATGCCGTAGGCTGATGGTAAAGCATATTCTAGTTTATTATGTAGATTTAATTATGTAATGGCATACCTTTTCTGTATGATTTGTTAATATTCTTTCTGCTTATATGTACCTATATAAAGTACTGAGTAAATTTTAAAATATGGGCCTTTGGAGTAAGACAACTCTTGAATTCTAGCAGAACTGTTTGAATAAGTCACATTATGACTTCTACAACTTTAGTTTGAGAATCTCCTTTACTTTTTGAAAGAATTTCAATATTTATTATTTATTAATTCATTTGATTGGTATGGCCACCTACTTGACATATGTCTCTAGGTGGTGAATGGCAAGTTTAAAACAGCAGTAGAAACATCAACATAAAACTGAAACATATCATGTCTGGGGCAGCATGCAAATTCATGTCAGTAACCCTCTAAAACCAGACTCATCAAGCTTCCTGTTTGAGGAAGAAAAACCATTTTTAAGGCCTTATGGAAAACCATCAAGATCTCTGGTAAGAAGTTTGAATAGCCAAAGCCACTTTTGACTCCTGGTGAATTATAAGTCAGGCACCTCACTCAGTCTTTTCCAGATGTTTTGGAAATACTGGAGAGTTTCAGATTGGGGAAGCGTGGTATAAACTATTGTTAAGAAAACCTGAAGACATTTCTGAGGATACTATTTTGTAATATTTTGTACTTGGTGCTTATTTCTCTCTCTTCATGCTGTTACACTGTGTATATTCTTCAAAACAACTGACTGTAGGGGAAGTGTCATTATACAGCATGATCAAATTAATAATTGGTTCCAATTTTGAATCTTAGCCTTACACAGATAAATAATGGTATCAAATCATTTCCTTGGCTATTAATCTCACTCACCTTGGAAGCTCATCACACTGTTTTCACGTGTATCCAATACAACCTGTTTCTGATTGCTGTGCCACTAGCTTCACTATTCTCTACTGTCTCCAGACATTATTGCTTGAAACTGCTTTCAGAAGCCCCATGTCATTCAGAAGCACCTTTCCCACAGAGTCATAAGCATAGCATCCTAACTTGGTAAAAGATATAATTACTGCATTTACCCAGAAGGAAGACTAGCATTCTTCCACCCAAATTATTTATTTGTTTGTTTGTTTGTTCAATTTGTCCCCGCCCATCTCCTCCCATCAGGGGACTCTGGGTGGTAATTTGCCTTTAAAGTGAGAGAGTTGTCTTAGAATCATTGAGGTTACAGTTATGGATTTCTGTATGAGCTTCATTTTGTGATGATGGTACAGAAAATCTGAAAATCAGGCTAATTTCTTTAGGGTAGATGCATATAATTGGATCGACCACAGACATCTCCTGGATTCACCTGCCTCCTTATTTCCCCTTTGATTTGTAAAATATAATGGGCAACAAATGGTTCATGAAACAAATCAATCCAGAATTCTCACTTGAAGCACAAATGACCAGGCTCATATCATATTTTGGACATATTATTCAAAGACCCAACTCTCTTGAAAAATTTATAATGCTGGGAAAGGTAGAAGGAAAGAGAAAAGGACAATCAGCAGCAAGGTTGATGGACTTCGTTACAGTGACAATGAATGTACCACGGCAAGATCTGAAAGGCCAGGCTGTGGACTGATCCTCCTGGAGGAAGTTTTATATATGTGGTCACTAAGAATTAACATCTACTTGCACTGTGGAACATAGATTTTGTGTGTGTGTGATTCTATAGTAAAGGTAAAGGTTTCCCTTGATGTTAAGTCCAGTTGTGTCTGACTCTAGGGGGCGGTGCTCATCTCCGTTTCAAAGCCGAAGAGCCGGCGTTTGTCCGTAGACACTTCCATGGCCATGTGGCCAGCATGACTAAATGGAACGCCGTTACCTGCCCGCTGAAGTGGTACCTATTAATCTACTCACATTTGCATGCTTTCAAACTGCTAGGTTGGCAGGAGCTGGGACTAGCAATGGGAGCTCACCCTGTCATGCGGATTTGAACCAGTCGGCAAGCTCAGCAGCTCAGCGGTTTAACCTGCAGCGCCACCACGTCCCTGTGTGATTCTATATTTTACTTTTTAAAAGTTGTATTTTATTAAAGCTAGAGACCTATATGCATATGTAAGGGGTTCTTCTATTCTGCTTTGTTGCTTTCCTCCTTTTTTTTGAGCTAAAAGAAGTTTGTCACCTATTTAGCTCGCATGATTAAAAGGGACCACATGGTGATCTTCCCCCTTCATTAGCATGATGTGCTGTAAAGGAGTAAAAGAACAGCAGTGTGCCACAGTTCTCATTCTTCTCCCCCGTTGCCTCCAAGAGGCCCTCTGAGATTTGCTAAACAAGTCAGGCCATTAAGAACTTGTCAATTCAAACAAAAGCAACTCTAGCTAGCAAAATGGTTGAGAGTGATTAGATGCCTTGGCAGATGTTGAACTTGTCTGTGTCTTAGTTTTTCACTTGAGCAGCTTTTCTTGTGGCAGCAAAGAAATTCCAGTACATTATTCAACTTATACTGGACATAAATGTAAATGGACACCTTTCGGTTTTTGAATTTGGTATTTTATTTTACTTCATTTCAATTTATAATAAAATATATATTTCCCTTTCAGTAAAGGTAAGCTGGATAATAACAAACTCTTACAAGCACAATACATTTCTTGCCTTATTTCTTTTGAGAATCTAGCATCTTGTACTTCACCAAAAGGATGTGGATAGTAAAAGAAAAGCAGTATGAATGGGTACAATGTAGAATATCCCAGCAGATTTATATACTACCATCAGATGGAGTAACTCATTCTCCATCGATTTTCTTGTTTCAGACTAAGGTAAAAGGCTTGGGAAATGTCATACTTATGAGCTTTTATAGTCTTTCCCCAGTCTGATGCCTTCAAAAAGGTTGGATTACAATCTCTATCATTTCTAGTATAGAGAATGGGCATGTCAGCTGAAGATCTTGATTGGTGATGGTTCCTGTACAACACTTTTGGAGGCCATAAGTTTGGGGAAGATGTCTGAATTGTGAGAAGAACAAAAAGAAATTCATCAGCTTAATAGCCTTAACTATGCACACATGCATGCATAAGGGAAGGAGAAATCGGAATAATAGTTAATGTATTTTGTAAATACCGGAGAAATCAAGACTTCTATTCATATCAGTAATAATAAAGACCTGGCTCTTCCTTCAAGCTTTGGACTACGATGGGGGTTGAACTGAGATGTTGTTTATCTGGTGCCTGGTAGGAAGGGCTATTTTGTTTTTATCTCTGTTTATATTGGTTATTGTGAGCCACCTAGGATCATTATATGAGATAGGCGGCCATATAAGTTCTGTAAATAAAATAAATTCATGATTATATCTAGAGAAAAAGCTAGGGGAGAGAAGACAGAAATTCATACTGGCCTGATTAACATATAGTGCTGAACCATTATGTGGCTTGTTTACATTTTGCTTAGTATAATCTGTGAAATAGTGTAATTAGTATAATTTGTGAAACAGATTAAGATGAGTATTATGTATGAACCAGGCTGCTTTATATATTTTATTCTTGATACAGTTGACTAAACGATCAGTGGAACTCAAATGAAGAAACCAAGGCAGTGTTTTCGTAGTCTTGATATATGATGTTACATAATGGAATCAAGGAATTCTTTTAGAAATCTTCAGTTTTAGAATATTTTTCTCCAATGAGTTTTCTGTGGGCTGATATGAAATCTGGAGGTTTATACTTCGATCATTGCTAGGTTTAACGTTGAATAGTAGTATAAGAAAATAATCAAAGTCCATGAATGGTAGGAAAGCACAGAGGATACTGAGACCTAAAGTAGAAGTAAGGTGTATGAGGAAGCATATTTCAAAATTAAAGGTGAATGGTACGGAGTTTGAGGATCTACTAAGGGAATAATAAAATGTTATATACTGTAAAACCTGATCTGGAGAAGATGAAATGCTGTAGTTAAAAAAAAAGGCTGAAAAGGTCATGCACTTTTCTATATTGCTGCAATACTGTGGAATCCCCTTAAAGGCCAAACATTGTGTGAGGGAAATCATTCTACAGATTTACACCTTCAGCTTTATCAGAGCAAATATTAGTGGGTAAGGCTCCATGCAATTGGCATTGTGTGGTCAAGAGTCCAGTCCTTTAAATGTTGTTAATATTTTATTATGCTAAACTAATCAACAAATTAAAAAAATGCAGTTATATAAAGCAGCATTAAAGGCTCAATACAAACACACAAAAAAGATAGATCTAGTAATATAAGGTGAGGAGGGGAAAACAGCTCTAAAAGTATTGACCATATTGACTGAAAGTCTTTTTCTTTTTTTGTTGAAAAAAGACATGTTCAAATGTTGACAAACAAGTATCAATCATCCATTGATGCAATTCTGGTGCAGATCTTTCCTTGGAGTCAGTCTACATGACCAAAAAATTTACAATTTTTGATATTTAGAAAGAGTCCAAATATTGGGGATATAGCCCAGAAGTTCCTCCAGAGTCATGTTAAATTCTCTTGATACTAGTTTGAAACACAATACCAAATCAAATGGGTTAAAGTTCCAGCTGCCAAGTTACATCTTCAATAGCAAAATGCTTGTAACTAATTAAACATTATCTAAGATGCCCAGAATAAACAAAGCAATGTTGTTGTATTAATCTCATTTCAAGATTTTTGGAAATGAATTTAACATTGTTTAATGTAAGGACAGGATATTCAAGTTTATTATTCTAAGGGTCATGTAAATGGGTGTTTGTATGGAAGTGTGAATTAATTAACACAACTATTAACAATTTGCCTTCACCTTTCTTTAAAGAAGGGGTTCTGTCTTAGAAACCACAGATAATTCCTCCAAACTTCTCACAACTGAAATTTCAGAAGCAGCAATTGCCTCTGGATCAATAAACCAATAACAAATGCTTAAATTGAATATGCTTTCAAGAAACACTCTGGAGTATATCAAATTTTCCTTTTTAATTCCACAAAGCTTTAAAAATATTTTCCTCAGAACTGAGTTGAACCTAAGTAGTAGTAATGTAAGAGGCTCAGTTACCTCAAAAGCAGAATTAGATGCTCTTTCAAAACTGCATTATCCTATAATATGGTATTAACCCTTCATGGTTAAATGGGTAAAAAATATATCTCTGGCCCAATGTTTTCCATATATATCTTGCAACATTAAATCCAGGTACTGAAACTGTTTGTTACACAATCAAGGATCCCAATATTTGCCAAGATTTTTATGGAGTTGAATAACAAATTGAGCTCCAAGAAGAGTGAATTCTGAAGTTACATTTTCCAGCCAGTGACCAAAGCTAGAATAAATGCTCAGTGATAAACCTGAAACTGTAAAAAATTAAATCCATCTTTCTTAACAGATAATTATAATATACTCAATGAAATTTCCATAGCTTGTCGTTGTCCAAGAAATTTTGTTCAGTATCCTGTAATTTTGTTTAGAATGATATGATAAAATAAACATGGGAAGGTCTCTCAAAATATGAATCAATGCTGGAGTCACATCCATCTTAATCATCTTTATCTTCAAGCGAATTGTATACTTTCTAAGCATTACAGCTTTATTTTGGGATAAAGTGATTAAAGTGATGTTCAACACAAACACTACAAGATTATTGTGCAACTGTGATTTGTAAAAAAAAATGACTTTCATGTTCTAAAACTTATCTTTTGCTTTAGTATGTGCAGTTGCTTTGAAGTGAAGACAGGAAAGAAATATTTTTGGCATATGTACTTTTGTTTCCATACATACAGTTTCTCTGTCTTGTGAAAATGATGTATTTTTGCTATTGGGATCCCTTATACAGAGAAAACAGAAAACTTATACTAAAAGTGAAAAAATAGAATACAGTATCCCAGCAGGTTGGTATACCAGAGTTTACTTGTGATAGTACAGAAGATACTTCCGTCATTCCATCTAGCTTCATTATACAATTTATTCCTCATTTTGACAACTTTCAAGGTACTACGTTAATTTGTTTTGTTTATATTGTTTATAAGCATTTGAAAGAGGACCCTAAAGCAAAGGTAAAACCTTTACCTTTGGATAGTTAGAATACTTGTGTCTATTGTAAGGTTCATACAGGTATTTCAAAAGCTGTCCTCAGCTGTGTGAGCCTGGCAAAAGATAAAGCCAATTTATCATGTATTCTGAAGCAGCTTTTTCAGATGCTTTGCACAGCCTTGTTACTATAACTTCGGATTTCTAGTTCAGCAAGTAACCTAACTCTTGGCAAGGCATTACTGATAGTAAAACACTTTGAAAACATTGGAGCTTAAGCACTAGCAACAGCTCTCTAGAAATGTAAATATCCTTCCTTTTTGCTATAGATCCTTTCTAGGAGGAGCTGATAACATTTGGTCTTGGCTTATTCTAAAATAATAGTCTTTTCTATTCATGTAATTGAGGGATACAGCTGGATGTTTAACATTGCTAGCAAAAAGAAAAAGGTGACAAAGTGTCCCATTGACTGTGTCTAATGCTATTTAAGTTGTGTTGTGTTCACACATTGTGCTAACCAAAATGTGGCTTATTAGTGGCTTAGTGCAATGTGTAACCCAGCCACTATGGTTAGTAAATTGTAGTTTGTGGGTTAGTGTTTTGTGGAACCTACGCAACTGTGATTTATTCAGTAAACTACAGCCAAGCAATATATAGCTTAGTGTGCTGTATGAACCATTGAATGGTAAAATTATTTCTCAAGGTTTTTCAAGCCTTCCTGGTTAAAACATTTTACTATACTTTACAGAGTTGCTTGTTTACTTAGGTGCACTATATTAAAAGAAAGAATGTCAAGAATTAGGCATTACTAATTAATCTTTTTTAAAAAGCACCAAAGCCCCTCCCGTTCCAGCAAGCCGGTCTTTATTCCATGAGCCTTTTAGTAGCTTTCCTGTGGCACTTTGGTGGTAATTCAGGAATGCAGGGTCAAACAACAGCCCAGTCACAGAGTATTCCCTGATGACTCAGAGGCATTATGGCAAGCTGTCCAGGCTAATCATTTCAAGCAGCCCTTGGAAAACCACTTTCTGGGTAAGTCTGCATCGTCCTAGTCCACCAATGGAAAAAATTGAACATGAAGAGGGTGTGTACCTTGTAGACAAAAATATATCCAGCATAGCACAGGGTCTGTTTTTAGCCCATAACGGTTCAACATTTTGGAGTGCTAGACGCAATTTCTTGGCGTACTAGAAGCGGAGAGAAGGAAAGGGAGAAATCTCAGTGTATACGTGTGCTAAACAATTTTGCGACATGCTTGGAGAAATCTCGAATGGAAGTACTTGCGGAAAGTAAGTCTGAACCATAGCCATTGGGGAACAGATGCTTGCAGGACACAGTCTGCTCGATTAAAGAAAAATTGTGAAGGGGGCTTGGTGGAATCATACTGTTTCTGACTGTTGGCTGTGAAGTTTTGCTTTCTTTTTCCTGTTGTGCGTAAAGGATGTATTCCTCTTTCAGCACGCTTACCAGCTACTTTTCTGAACGTGCTAGTTACGGTATTTTTCTTTTGAAAAGAAAAAAAGGAAAAAGCTGCTGAATTAGCTGCTTTGAAAATTGCCTTACCATTTGAATGCTGAAAGAATTATTTTCTTATAGGGAAAGATTCCTGTGGTAGGACTTTTATCCTGCCTGTAATACTACACACACTATGACTAATACGTAAATAACTCTCTTTCTTCCTTGGAGTTCTGACTGTTCTGCCTTGTAATTCACAGTGGAAAAACGCTATGCTTCACCACTGGAAAGTTTACTTTCTTATTACAGTATTGAGTGTTATTTATTTATTGGTTGAAAAATTAAGGTGATAACTTAATGCAGTATTAAAGTAATGTCTTAAAAACAAAACAGAGGTCTTTTCTTGCTTCTCCATCAGTAGGCTGAAGCTTCAAAGTATTGTCTAGTTTTCTAGATGGAATGTTATCTCCACGAGTGTGGAACCCATCTAATTATACAGTTCCTGTTTCCGATTGTTTTAGGGTTACACTTTCTCCTTTTGAAGGTGGACTCATGGAGTGATCCATCAGTGGTATTTTTATAGCAGGATTTACGAAAGAATTGTATTTTTAAAGTCCAAGAAATGTCTGTTAACAGTGAATTCATATTCTTTGCCATGTTATCACTTTGCAGTCTGATGGTTTTATGTATATGCTTTTGTTCCTTCAGTGTGAATAACATTCCACTCTTAACAGAATAAAATGAAATCATAAAAGTTTCTTTTAGAATTGACTTTTTCAAAGTCTAGATCAGTGTGTCTCAAACTTGGCCACTAAGATGTGTGGACTTCAACTCCCAGAATTCCCGAGCCTTAGTCCCTGCATTTGTGTAGCAAAGGGAACACTGGGACTCTTTTACCTATTAATGGCTGTAGTGGCTTAGTGATAGAACACCAAACTATTTATTTATTTATCAACAATCAACAGTGATGCAGGGAGGGAAATGCTAGAAAGGACTATATGTTTTTTTTCAGAAAGAGTAGTTGGCTTTGACCTTGGAAGTTAGGAAGTGTCTGGAGGTGTAGCCATAAAGGCAAGGCTTCCCAAAATACTTTTCTGTCCTTTCCCACATCTCTAGAAATGACCAAACTTCAGTTGACTCTTTCTTCCACACTGCTGATAGGAGACATCATCTTCTGCATCTAAGGACAGTAGGTTGATTCCAACTGCATGACGCTGCCCGTTCTATCCTTCAATACATTGCCACCATCTGAAGGGTCTGCTTTGCTCTGACTAATGGAAAGGACCAGCCCTGTTGCCAGTTAGGGAAAGGAGAGGGCCTATCCCTAGACATAGAAGTAAGCCATTTATAATTTAACTAAAGGATGGTGAGACTAAGAACAATAGCACTTGTCAGGAACAAAAAATGGGCACAGGACATGAATGTGAATGGATTGCTTTTTTGTTGCTAAAGGTAAAATAGCTTTTCATTTTACTGCAATTGACTGTAAGAAGAAGAGAATCTCTGTCCATAGTTGAAGGCAGAGCACTAAGCCTGGGAACCCTGTCTCAGGGATTTGCATCTTGGGGGAGTTGTATGTTTTAAAACAAAGGGGAGATCAGTATAATAAATTATGAATGCCTGATGTCACAGTAGGTCTGAGTTTTTTCCTTTGTGCAGGGAAAGTAGGGTTCTACATATTTGGCAGTTTGTAAGAGAGTACCATTATTTCCTAGAATGCCCTACTGGGCATAGTACTTGTAATCATATCTTGCTTTAATTCAGAATAAAAAGAATGAGGTATGCTTTGCATTTGACCTTTTATCTAGCCACTGTATGACTGTTTCCTGACCCCACATGACATTATATGATATAAATGTGGTTTGTTTTGCTTTTCATTGAGATTTGTGTATTTTTAACTTCTGTACTATTGATGTTCTGTAAGCTCTAATTTGTGTTAGCATGTTAATCTAATTCTGCAATGCAATAAGTTGCTCGTTTTGGGTCAGCCAGTGCTGTTGCTAAGAGCTGGTCAGGGAATTCTACACTTGCTCTCGTGGCTTGACCACAAACGAAGTGGTATGCTTTTGGTATACGATTTCCATAATCTCATCTTCAGTGTCCAAACTGAGTTGATGCCAGAGAGACATTGGAACAGCTGATGCTGTCTAACTAACCGCATTGTATTGTTAGTGTCTCCAGAAAATAATTTCCAGGACTGATTAATTGTAAAACGTTTTCCCCATGTTTTTATAGTAACTTAAATATAATCATCATATTGTAATGTATGGTATGGTCTGTGTTAGTAGCTGTGAGTGTAGGATCAGAAATTAATTCTTGGTATGATTTAATTAACCTAGATAAAAATATGATACTGTATAAGTACATGAATAGTGCATTCTAAAGCAAACAGTAGTTAAATAAAGTTGTTTCTGTTGTTGACGTGTATTCATTCTTAAGCTATTGATTTATTAGTGAAACAATTTGGATCCTTTGAATTGTGGACATTTGTCATGGCCCTCAGGCAAAGAAAGTGTAGAGTTCTTGCTTCAAATGATACAAGAAAGGAATTAGAAATGAAATAATGATGTAAAAATAGCAATTTGCATTTATTTTGCTGTTCATCCCTTAAGGATTTTAATTAAAACTTTTTAATTTGCATAGGAGTGCAACTAAGATTGCAGAAAATAAAAATGCTGCTGCAGGTATACCAAGGGACATAGATAAAATGCACAATTTTCAATAAGATGGTACATTTTTGCCAGGATTTTTTTTTCTGAGCTGCAAAGTAACTAGCATGTACATCTGTAGTTACTTGAGATTAAAAAGTCACTTGTTGGCAAAATGTACATTAACAATATCATAATGTATCTGATTTTTGCTGTTTTGCAAAGTGTGCAGCTTGAAAATGATACAATATTATTGGAGATGAACAAAACTGACCATTCTGAAGAACATCAGAATGTTCCATTTTTCTTCTGGATAATGCTGATCTGACCATTTGGGGTAGTTTTCAGTCCCAACAGTTTTCTGGAAATAAATCTTCCAGAACACTGAGTGGTTCATGATGTTCCACATATGATGCTCCAAACTCTAGTTGTGCATAGCTACACAGATCCTGACTGTAGTGCATTGAATAGAATAACCAAGCTGAAAAATTATGAAAGTGTACATTTATGTCATTATATAGCTCATCAGAACAGCACAGAACTCCATTGTGCAGTGGAGTGTGTGTGTGTGTGTGTGCGCGCGCACCTCTGGTGGCTACTTCATCTACCAGTATAAAGAGCTACTTAACTGAAAACTATACTATGGTCTTTTAGAAGTCATGGTGGAATCCTTATATTTTGTTTGTTTTATTAAGCTTTTTTCCTTCTCCATTCCTAATCCCTCCCTGGTCTATTTCCGTAGTCTATCCCTGCAGTAATTGAGCATTAAAATTTTTAAAAAGGCCTTCAAGGAAGCACTTGCACATCTGGTTATACTTTTCGTTTGTTGTTCTCTTTTAATAAGGTTCATTCATATGATGCCAAAGTCACTACACATTCTGCGCATTTTACTTTCATGCTATTGATGGTGGTATGATGTTTTTTTTCTCCCTAAAACAATTGAGGGGAAGGGTTCCTCTTATTTATATTTGCTGTTAAGTATAAAAGAAGCTGTTGGAAACAAAAGAATGAGCAGAGATGCAGATGGTTACAGACCTGGCAGTTGTAAAGTATGGGTTCCTTGGAAGATTAGTTCCTGTTTGGGATGGGCAGTTGGCCTGGTGAATTTAACTCTCTCATAACACTGATACAGGGCGTCCTTCATTTTCCTTCTCTTTGTAGTTACCCCTTCTCTTTGCTTCACTTCCACTGATTTGTTTCCCCTTTTCTTCCATTGCTAGTACAGCTGCCCTGTTCCCATACTCCATCTGCATCCGGTTTTGTTCCCCATTACTATTTCTTCCTTGAGCAGCTATCCTTCCCCTGATCTCATCTCCATTCTGTTTTCTTTCTTCTTTTTTGCTATTTTGGTTGGGCTAGGGAGGGGAATAGTTTTTGACAATAGTTCTGGTGGGAGGAGATTTCTCCTTTCTAGTTCTAGAGAGCACACATGCCCATTGGCTGTGCCTAGGGCTCCCTCAGTGCTAGCAGATCTTTACCTTGCCTTCCTTTCTTTCCTGCCATGTCCACCAAATGAAGGGGCAACAGTTTGTTCTCTGAAGCCAAAGGAATGGTCTCAATTGGTGTTCCAGTGTACCCTCTCCTTGCCTCTCACATTTTCTTCAGCAGATTCTGCCCATCACTGGCCACAAGCAGAATCTGCTTTTTCAGGGAACAGGATGGCCTGGGCATCAAAAAGATAGAAGCTGGAGGCTCTGGAACCCAGTCTCTTTACCACCTGCTGCACAGGTTTCTTTTCATCCAGTAAAATGGATGAAATTGGAAATGAAATAATGATATAGGGAGGGCAGTTTTCTGAAGGAATGTTATCTGAAGGAACCACAAGGGCATATACTTTTCCAAAGGAGATGGGAGGCAATGAAAAGTGTTCCACATGAGGTCAGATCACTACCAACCCTGCTGGCATTTAGGAAAGCCATTGATTGATTGATTATGTGCCTTCAAATAAGTGTTGACTCTTAGTGACCACACAGATAGATTTTCTCCATGATGATCTGTCCCTAACTTGGTCTTTCAGGTCTTCCAAAGGTACACCCATTGCACTGAACTGAATCCATCCACCTTACTATTGGTTGTCCTCTTCTTCTCTTTCCTTCCTCCTTTTCTATAATTAGAGCTTTTTCCAGAAAGCTAGGTCTTCGCATAATGTGTCTAAAGTAGGATAATTTGAGCCTGGTCATTTGTGCCTTGAGTGAAAACTCTGGAATGATTTGTTCGATGATCCATTTGTTCGCTAATTTCGCTCTCCACAGGATTCTCAGGAATCTTCTCCAACACCAAAATTCAAAAGCATCAGTACTCTTCCTATTCTGTTTTTTCAAGGCCTAACATTGGCTTCCATAGAGTGGTTTGCCATTGCCTTCTTCCTAGGGCTGAGAGAGAGTGACTGGTCCAAAGTCACCCAGCTGCCTTTGGGCCTCAGGCAGGACTAGAACTCACAGTCTCTGGGTTTCTAGACTGGTGCTTTGACCACTAAACTGGTTCTTGTCATCAGCATAGCTCATGCTTCTTCCTCTGGTTTTAAAACCATCTAGCTATTTTGGAAAGCTTTTGCAAATTGATAGAATGGTGAGTCCTACCCTGCAGTAGATTGCTTGTTGTTGAGAATGTTGTTCCTTGGTATAATGATGAATTTGAGGATGGTTTTTATTATTGTTGTTTTGGATTATATCAGAATATATTGTTTTAACCTTTAATTCTTTTACTGGACTACAAAATGAATTTCTTGTGGAGAGTTGGTTACACTGAAAGAAAACACCTGAGACTTATCTTGACGTGATATCTGAACCCAGAAGAACTGTGACTAATGTTAACCGTTGTTTGTTTTAAGCAAATCAGCTTCAGATATAATTTATGAAGCTGTCATTTCAGCTAAGAGAAGATGGTTAATCTGAAAATTATTTACTAAACTGTGGCTGATTTGCAGCCTTATTGGAAAAATGCCTGAATAAAATAATGATAATTAAAATAAAAATATGCAAATGGGTAATTCCAGTCTCTTCCTTATGGAGGGGGAGAGGAGAGGGAGGGGGAAGCATATGGACTAAATGACTGGGGGGCAGACTAGGGAAGGATTTTTTTTGGGGGGGAAAAGCTTTCTGAAATCTCAAGGGTCTCGATTAGTGAACTAAATAGATTAATTATCTGTCTCAGTCCAAGACAGCTTCCTGAATTCCTATAAGGATGCTCCGTATATAAGCATACGCTACCTCATTATAAACTTAATCTGTTTCCTATGAAGAATACTGGAGACTTCTTAAAAGTTGGCAAGCTACAGAATTTGCTTAGAAAGTTGCCTTTTGTGATCAGAAAAGAGGGTTCTCTCACTGCACTTCTCACACACACAGTGGTTGTCATCTTAACTGTTCATTGTGCCCTGTGTCAGCTCACTTTGCATACCTGCCTTTGATAGTCGTATTCATTAACCTCCTTCATTGTATCAGGGCACAATGGAAGTCGTATCAATGGCTCAAGTCTGAAAAATTGATGCTACTTTGTCAAGCTCCATAACAGCAGCTTGCTTGCTACCCGCTCTGTTAAAAAGGATTACACAGTGAGTGCACAGTCATGGTGGAGACCAGATGGTCTTTCATCGATTCTTTAGACAAATTGGGTTTAAAGTCCTCTTATGAATACAAATAGGTTTCTGAAAGTAGCATTGTGAATGTACTTCATGCTTCTGACACCCAGATTCTGAATATAAATGCCCTGCTTGAGGATTGTCCTCAGTTGCATTGTTCAGCAGTACCCTAGTGATCTATATTTACTCACTAGCAAAGAGCTCACAAAATACATCTTTTCCTTCAAATCCTTTATATTGTTTTCCCTCTACCTTAGCATGAGCTGTGCATGTTACCCTAAATTATATTTTATATTAGTGATACCTATACACTGAAGCAATTAGTACTTAACAAGAAAGAAAAGAAATGCATAATTCTTGTGAAATAAAGCAAAATATTGAATTGTAAAGTAGATGTTGCAGTAAAAAATGTCCATGGATTTCTGTGCATAGATATTTACATGCTTTAATCTAAAAATAATTGTCATTTGTGTACTGCCTTCCGACTAGGTGTGTCTTTTTGTCAGTTTTTAAAGACAAGTTTGTAGTGAACTTGAACGTTGTTAATCTGTAGGGTAGTTGAGGCAGAGATTTGAATTATTAATATAGAGATTTTTGATAGGTTAAAAATGAGACTGTGTGCTTCATTTAAATATTTTGAGAGCATGTAGTGTCTATTCAGTTGTACAGTAGGTATGAGATAAATATTTTACAGTACTTTGAGTTTTACAAAGGTTGATCACCTGATAGAGAAATCTTCCAAAATAGTTATCTTTGGTCCTTTTGAAATCTAATCCCCCTGCAATGGTATGTGAAATGTATTTCTTCTTTTTACTACAAACTGCACATTTTTGTAGGCTCACTTTCAACAGATTTGAATTGTTCAGCTTCCCAGTAGCTGCCTTTCTTTTGAAGCTTGCAGTGCTCAATGCAGTCCGTGCTGTTGCTTTCCTGGCAAATCAGGTTCAAGTTCATACAAATAGAGAGGTTGCTAACTGGTTGTATGAGTGAATTACTCTGCTCTTTAACCTCTGGGTCACAGCTGCAACTTAGACACATGAATCAACAACAGCCTCAAAAACCCATGGAGACTACCCAAATTGTAACAAGAGAGCTAGTTCTATGTCATCATTTAATATCACTTAAAATACATAAAACCCTGGAGCTAGTTTAAATTATGGCTTCAGTGACATGATGCTGGTTGAGATTCAGGGCGAAATGTGCATTAAATATGGCAAGGCAAACTGATTTTCAGGGGACTAAATACTTCCTTCATGATTCATATGAATGGGGAAATGGTGGTGGAAGTGGCCATCATAGTTGTACATTTAGTTTTACTCCAAAAGTCACATGACTGCTTCTTCCCTTGCCTCTTTGTTACTGCCTTAGTAAACTTGGAGAAAGCTCTGTTTTGGCCCCCTGGATATGCATGCCTGGTTCATGTCTCTCACAAGAAAAATTGACCTGTTATTGAACAATAGCTGTTGAATTATCACAGGTTATTTAAGGCTTGCTAAAATAAATATACAGTATATACTCTTTCTGGAATTGCTCTTCCAGTTGTTTGGAGACTGATAGTCAAAATGAGAAAAAAGGACAATTGGAGGATATGTGTCCTACTTCAGGTTTCAGCCTCGCACACATATACAGTTTTTGGAAGATTATCAGTTTTATTTTCAGGTAACAGAGTTAGCAATGTATTCAGGAATGTCAAACAAAGCAAAGGCTTGCCTACAAAATCTAAAGTTGGTCCAAGATTTAAGAGCTGGGTCAAGGTTGGTAGCCAATCCAAGGGTCTAAGCTTCAAGAGTAAAATTCTTACACAGGGATCATACCTAAGCTAGACGTTGTTTCCAGCAAATAGAACAAAGGTGGCCAAGCCTCTTAAAACAGCCCTTATTCAGATTGTTTACGCTGTTGCTTGGCAAATAAGCTAATAGAACCTCTGTTCTGCCCTCCTTTCTACTGGGCCATGACAATACATCTGAGATCGTACAAAAGCTTTCTTATAACAACAAAAGCATTAAATACTAGAAGTTTTGTTAGAGATGAATTATAGCAAACTTGACTTAGAAATTTGGCATGGTGTAGGCTTTAATATAAAACAGCAGCTTCCTTTAGCAGGTGAAAGCCCTAAATATGCTTAAATCTTGGCAAGTTGACTGTGTATATAATCACACAGCATTACTCCATTGGACCAGATTTCTGTGACTGTAGCAACTATGCAGCATCTCCTGTTTTGCTCTTTAGACAGACAGTCCCACAAGTAGCTCCCAAACTCTGAAAGGTGCACAACAGTGGAATTAGTATGAGAAGATGATTCCTGTGTTGAACAAGGTTTCTGAAGTGGATGAATCTCTTTGTGCAGTTCAGAACCTTGATCATGCAGGTTTCTAAATCATGCTTGAGCCCCTGTGAGGTACCTTCTTTTGGTTCAGAGGTCATGTAAGATATAACAGCAATGGAAGAGGAGTGAAAGGAGTGGGGATAGAGCTAAAATCCAAGTACCACTTCCACCAACATTTCCCAATTTGCAGGAATTGCAATTAAGCCATGGTTTGCAATCCTGTTATGGATGAGAAATATTTATGCAAAAGATAGTTCATCTTGCGAGATGAAACTGCAAAGAGAGGATTTTTGAGCAGGGAAACTATGGGAATGAATCTGTCCACATGACCTTAAGTCACACTGAACCATACATTAGGTGTTACCGGTGAACTAGTCTACTCTTCAGTTGAAATCACTATTATCTTATTAAAGGAAGAAGAGTCTAAAACCAGCATACTAAAATATCAGAATCATTATTGATTTTGGGGGGCTTAGGTGTCATTAGTACACTGATGATAACCAGCTTTACATATCAATCCCAGGCTGTGCAGATGAAGCTGTTGATATACTGACCCAGTGTTTGGAGACTGTTTGGATCCAGATGAGAAGGAACAGACTTTGGCTTAACCCTGACAAGATTGAATGGCTATGGCTGTTTGGCCCTTTTGGTCGGGGACATTTTCATTGTTGATCATGAATCGGGTAGCACTTCCGCATTCGAGACTAGTGCACAACTTGAGAGTCCTCCTAGACTCACAGCTACTACTCAAAGAGCAGGTGGCAGCTGTGGTCAGGAGGGCCTTTGCACAGGTTCATCTTGGGTGCCAGGTGCACCCTTCCCTTGACCAGGAAGCCCTTCATCACTCATGTCCTGGTCATCTTTGTTGACAGAGTGCTAGAAAGCATTTGGCCCAGGAGAGATCAGAAAAGTCACACACCAGGCATTTCTATAAAAATAAATTTATTTACAGAAAGCACAAAAACATATTTACAGGCTTCTGCATTCTCACAGGCCCTCAGAGAGCTTCTTACTCTCTACATGCTTAAACAGAAGGAAACTGAAACAAGCTAAATGCCCTTGCTTCAGGCAATTCAACTATTATCACCTGAAAAAGAGGATAATTAAATTCAACCTCTTCACCCGGCCAAAATGATTAGCTACCACAGTAACCTTAATCTGTAGCAGAAAACAATATACCAAGCACTCCCCTTTTTATGCTACAGAATGAGACACAAACCAATTTTGTCAACTCTGTATGTCTTTCCATTCACAATATTTTAACATTATCTCCCCTTTGGTTTAACAGAAAGCTACCATCCTTCTCCCTGTGTATTTCCAAACCTAAGTAATTTGTTACTGTTCCAAGGCTTTTTAATGTCAAATGGCTTTTCATGCAGGCTTCAAAATCAAGCCTTTGTTTTTGTGTTGATGTGAACAGCAGCAAATCATCAACATAAATGCACAGATACATAGAGCCTTGTTTGTCTTTCTTCATATATATACATGGATCTGCTTTTCCTTTTTCAAAACCAAAATTCTGCAGTTTTTCATCTAATTTTTGGTTCTAGGATCTAGCAGCCTGTTTTAATCCATAGACTGACTTCTGCAGTTCACAGACTAGATTCTCTCCTTTTTCATAGCCAGGGGGTTGCTGCATGTATAATTTGTGGTCTAAATCACCATAGAGAAATGCAGTTTGAATGTCATAGTGGTGAACTGACATTCCTTTGAGGGCAGCAATTTTTAACAGTAATCTAATAGGTTCACCTGGTGCAAAAGTCTTGTCAAAGTCTAAATCTTTCCTTTGAGTGAGCCCTTTTGCAACTAACCTTGCTTTATATTTTTGGATTTTGCCATCAACATCCCTTTTCAGTTTGAAAGCCCACCTACAACCTAGATGGCGTTCATTGGGAGGTAGATTTACCAGTTTCTATGTTTTATTTTCTTTCAAGGATGCTAACTCCTGTTGCATGGCAGAATGCCAATTTTGTGCAGTCTCAGGTGGTGAAGCATTCACTTGTTCTAAGGACTCAGGTTCTGTGGATATGTGAAAAGCCTTTACTGTTTCAGCCTGAAAACGTGATGGAGGAACCCCTTTATTACTCCTCTGAGATGTGCGAGGTAATACAGGGCTTAAATTTTGACTCCTATCACTTTCCTGAGAAGCATCTGTCTCCTCAGACAGATCTTCAGTTTGCTTTTCTGGTTTAATGTCCTCATCAGGCAAATGATCACCATCAGCAAGTCCGTGCTGTTCTCTTGTGGTCAGACCAACTGGAGAGCTAGATTTAATCTCCCCCAGCTTTGTTCAGCAAAAGAAGCACTTTTGCTAATTATTAATTTCTCTCCCATTATGAACCTGTAGCTCCTCTGGCTTTGTTCATAGCCAGCAAAGATGGCTTTCTTTGTTGTGGGGCCTCCTTTTCTTCTCTGTTGTTTTGGAATATGAACCCATGCAGTGCTACCAAACACTCTAAGATGGTTTACCTTTGGTTTCACACCATAAAACAAATGGAATAGAGTGTCCTGAATCACAGAGTTATACAATCTGTTTTGTACATAACAGGCAGTAGATATTGATTCTGCCCAATACTTAAAAGATAAATGTGAATCTTTAAGCATGCATTCCATCGCATTTTGCAAGGTTCTGCCCTTTCTTTCAGCAACACCATTTTGCTGAGGGGTGTAAGGGTTAGAAAGAATTTGTTCTATCCCCTTTTCTGCTAGGAACCTTTTGAATTTATGAGAAAGGTACTCTCCTCCTCTATCACATTGGAGTGCAGATACAGGCCTAGGGAATTTTCCATTTGCCCATGTCACAAAACCTTTAAATTTCTCAAATTCCTCATCTTTATGTTTTAAGATGTAGATAAATGTGTATCTTGAGAAATCATCAATGATGGTCATTGCATACCTTGCTTGTCCAAGACTTGGAGCAAAAGGACCAATAATGTCAGAGTGTACAATTTCCAAAGGTCTAGTTGTAACTCTGTCACTGTGCTTACTCACAGGAGCTTTTAGTGTTTTGCATTCTTTGCAAACTACACAGTCTAAGTATTTGTCACAGGGTTTTATCTTTAGGTCAGCACACAGCTGTGGCATTTGTGCTATATATTTGAAATTAGCATGACCAAATCTCCTATGCATTAGGTGTACACATTGGTCATGATATGGCGTGTTGCCAACTGCAGCCTTGCAGCTTGGCTTCCTTGCATTTTGCACAGTGTACAACAAGTCTTTTAATATACAATGGGGTGAGGTCTGTTTCAGGCATAGCCTCCGGGGTACAAATCAGTGTGTCCCATGTTTCATTCAGTGAAGACAGGAGGATATAGGATTTTGTGAGAGGTGTAAATTCCATTCCTCTCTCCTGCAACTCAACCAACAGCTGCTATCTCCTTCTGCAAGGTAGGCTTTGTACATTTTTTTTTTTGTCAGGGTAACTTTACTCCCTGCTGTTGCTTTACATACAAGTCTCTCAAAGCGTCCCAAAGTTGCTTTGTAGACTGCATACCTCGCACGTGGACTAGCTGATTGTCCTCAACTCCCAGGGTAATGGTGGCTCTAGCCCGCTCATCCTGTCTAAGCCATTCAGCACTGGGATTTTGTGGGGTTTGCTCACCAATTGGCAGCCAAAGATTCTCTCTGCGAAGATACATCTCCATCTTCAGGGCCCAATTCATATAGTTGGTCTCTGATAGGCGCTCCAGAGGCATCACTGAGGGCTGGGAGGTAGCCATTCCTTCTTTTGCAAGTCACTTCAGCTGGCTTCTTTGTCCTATAGACTGGCAGTTACTGGAAAATCTCCAGGGGGCTCCAGAGAAAATCTTCACAGGTCTTTGCTACCTGCCTTTAAATTGTGCATAAGGTGTGGAGCTGATCTCTCTATTCTCTCTGGGGTTTTACTGGGCTTACTGGGCCGATAACCTTTTGGCAGAGTACTAGAAAGCATTTGGCCCAGGAGAGATCAGAAAAGACACACACCAGGCATTTCTATAAAAATAAATTTATTTACAGAAAGCACAAAAACATATTTACAGGCTTCTGCATTCTCACAGGCTCTCAGAGAGCTTCTTACTCTCTACATGCCTAAAGAGAAGGAAACTGAAACAAGCTAAATGCCCTTGCTTCAGGCAATTCAACTATTATCACCTGAAAAAGAAGATAATTAAATTCAACCTCTTCACCTGGCCAAAATGATTAGTTACCACAGTAACCTTAATCTGTAGCAGAAAACAATATACCAAACAATCTTGTGATTGAACTATTGTGATGTGTTCTACATGGGGTTGCCCTTGAAGACCATCTAGAAACTACAGTGGTTCAAAATACAGCAGGTGAGCAGTAATGGGCACTTTTCATTATGCCTATGGGTTACTGCTGCTATGTGAACTGCATTGGTTTTCAGTAGGCTTCTGAGTGCAATTCAGGGTGCTGGTTGTTACCTACAAAGCTCTTCATGGCATAAGGCCTGGTTATCTGAGGAACCACCTGTCTCTAATTGTTTCTGCTACCCAGTACATTTGGGCAGAGTGGGCATGCTGCAGGTCCCCTCAATTAAACATTGTCATCTTGCAGGACCAAGGAAGTGTGACTTCTCTGTCGTTGCTCCCACCCTTTGGAACAGCAGCACCTAGAGATATGAATGGTGACTATTCTCCTGAGGTTCTGGAAAGCCCTCAAGACCTGGCTCTGTTCCCAGGCCTGGGGTCAATGTGTTTGTGGGACCTCTGTTGTGTTTTATTGTTATCGTGATGGCTGTTTTTAGTCTGGACTGTCCATTTTGTTTTAAGTTCTTTAACTGTTTTAACCGTTTATTTAGTTTTTGTAAACTGCCCAGTGTCTAGTAGACCGGGTGGCCATAACAAATTTAAACGAATAAATAAATAATCCATATAATATAAATACTACGTCCCATTTCCTGACAATTAGCCCTGTGTTAGATGAATATTCATATTCAAATACGAATTTATTTTCATTTATTTGACTAAGACATTGTTCATTGTTTATTTACAGGCATTCTTATGGATTTTCATTTTGTGACTGAAAAGCATGAAGACCATCTATCAAAATAATGCCAAACATGTAAACTGCTAATTCCATCCACATTTGAGTGGTTTTTTTTCAGGTATGTCTGAAATACATATTTTTATTTGAAAATGAGAAATGCAAACAATGGCGTCACAGGAAGTTTGACCTGAACTTTAGAACTACATTTTTTATGGCTAGACTTTCTTACTCATGCTAGTTACACATTTGAATTGTGGTGAAACTGGTAGAATCTATTGACCTAAAAGACATATATTCATATACTGGGCCTCTTTACACCACTGAATTCTGGATAAAAGCCACAGACTTTAGAATGAGGGAGACAGTGATTTAGTGATTGAGTCTTTGAGTTGATTTTAATAAGATCAAGGTGAACAAAGATAAAGGATCCACTATGATCTTAGTAGGAACCCTAAATTCAGCAAGGGGAGCCAAATGTACACTTAGAATTAGGAGGAAGAGGGTACTTCCTTAGGATTTGGTCAACTTGGGAGTTTTCTTTCAGTATTGATCAAAGCCACTTTTTCCACAAACACTTTTCATTTTTGCATTTTAGTTTGAGAAGGACAATCCCTTTTCACTTATTACTGTTGCTTGTTCTCTTCTACAAAATTACCCAGGGGTTTATATGAATAACCCCAAATCAGCTTTCTGCTATTTTTAATATTATTCCAGTATATTTAATTATTTGTGTCTCAGTTAAACATAGTAAACATGTAGTATCAACTAGAAGCAATTTAAGGAAGTGATCTTTCATTACTTACAATCCTTTTTAAGAGTTCACAAGTAAGGCTCAAATTCTTCCTGGGAGTGACTGTTTTAATAACCAGAGCTATTTATATTTCTTTTTAGTAAAAATGGGAAATTCAGAAAGCCAGTACAATCTTCAGGGAACCAAAAGTCACAGTGTTTCTACATCGGCTACCAAGCAGAAGCCCTGCTCTCTGAAAATTCGTGGCATCCATACTAAAGATGAAAAATGCTGCCACAGTGCCAGTAATGCAAGCTACAAATCCCGATCGTTTGCCAGAAGCTGCCTTTCTCATTTTAAGAGTAATCAGCCTTATTCCTCAAGACTCAGTGACACAGTAGTGAAAGTATCTAAGAGTAACAGCCATGCAAAACATAGGACTCACACATCAGGGAACTATAGTCAGGGGACTAACAATGTATTTCTGCCTGAGAATGGTTTTCACTACATTGGCTTTGAAACTACCAGCAACTACGTTCCTTCCAAGGAATATAATGGACATTTCTTAAATTGCTATGGAGAAAAAGAAATTTCACCACCAGATGACAGAATGAGTCCAAAGGTTCTCATCAAGACACTAGGGAAACTTGATGGGTGTTTGAGAGTTGAATTTCACAACAGTAGCAGTAACAGTAGCAACTCTAGAGATGAACCCAGTGAACCAGTCCAACTCTTAAGATATTCACCTACTTCAGAATCTGAAAAGAATAAATTGCTTGAAGGAAAGGAATCTTCTAGTACAGACTGTGTTGAAAGCCATCGTCTGTCAGCTACTGACTCAAGACTTAGATCTAGTAAAGGGAGCTCCATTAGTTCAGAGTCTTCATGGTATGATGCTCCATGGGGCAATAATGGAGGTATAAATGAACTAGATGGGTCATACATATCCAGGAGGATTCCAGATGGAAACATCCAAGTTGTTTTCTCCCAGAGTGACTGCAAAAAAACATTGAACCAAAGTTCATCTCTTTCTTCCCTCCATGATTTATATGGGGATTCAAATCTAAGAAGTTGCCAAACCTCCAATATTGGTCTTTCTGCAGATTACATCAATACACATGCTAGTTTAAGCAACCGGGTTTCGTTTACCTCTGCCATAGATGTTCCTTCTAAGGTGGAGCACAGAGGATCTCCACAATACTCTTCCTACACTCTGCCTTGTAGGAAATCTATGAGCCTTAATGAGGATGCAGCTAAGAAGGAAACTTTAAAAAGCCGAATGCGTCGGATCAGTGACTGGACAGGAAGTCTGTCAAGGAAAAAGAGGAAGCTACAGGTATTTGGAATTTTCAGTTAAAATTGTTACCTGAAGTATGAATTTTGGATTCTTCACAGTGTATATGCTTAACTTAGATGGTTAAATTAAATTTGCTACAGTGCTTTAAAAAAAATGAGAGGATTTTCTCTTCAAATACTGTAGTTCAGTGTTGGCAATTTCCAAATGTGTAGGCTTCAGCTCCCAAAATTCCCCAGCCACCATGGCGATTTCTGAGAATTCTGGGAGTTGAAATCCATTCATCTGGGGGTTGCCAAGATTGGGAAATAATGCTATAGTCAGTTCTACTTGCTAATGTAAAAATACTGAATGCTTGAATAATGACTGGCTGTCTATTCTTTCTTATTTTGTTTTGGGGGGAAAAAGAGGTTCTTACTTTCTTTCAGCTAACACATGCATATGGAAATGTTTAGTCACCTTGCATGTTTCAGAGTTATACATTGGATACACCAACAGTATCTTTCTAAATACCCAAAACTGGGGATAGAGGAAGGGTATGTTTCTTTTGCACATGTTCAGATATCCATGGGTTCACTATTACTTTTAGAACACACAGGTCCCACTAAGCTGGAATCCAGGGGATCTATTTCAGAATCCTGCTCATTCCTGAACCTGCTGTTGGTACAACATTGGTGGGTAGCCTGTGACCTTCCAGATGTTATCAGACTATAACTCCCAGTAACCCTGGCCAGCATGACACTGTGGGTTAACGTTCAATAATACTTGATGGTCTGCAGATTGCCCATCACTGCAATATAGCCTCTGAAGTCTTCCCTTGATTTTAGCCCCAAGATTATCTCTGGAGAAAATATACTAACATGTTTTTATAGGGTGGTTATTTTTTAAAAATTAAGAGATGATTCTTGTTTGGGGAATTAAATGACACTGGATATACTGAGCTGTGAGTTTCAGGATATTTTTTGGCTAGATTTATGCATAGTTACAGACACCCTTATAAGTTAAGCCAGATAAATTCTAAATTGCTGTATTGGAAAATGGAATACTATATTAGAACAGAATGGATATTAACTATTAAGATCCAAGACTAGCATTTATTTATTTGTTTGTTTGCTTATTGGCTTTCTTACCTGCTGCAATCCTGAGACTCTCAGCAGATAGCATAAAGCACTGGAGATTCAGTGTGACACTTCAGTCTTTCAGTTAATGTGCTATAATTTTCAATGCAAGAATAAATCCCAAGTGTTTGGGATTGTGCTCCATGGAAGGCTATCATGCAACTCAGACAGCAGACTTTATACCTAGAGTAGTTTTATAGGAACAGAAGAGTAGGAGGTGTGCAATGTGTAGATACATAGGAAAATGACTACATGTGCACCATTTCCCATGCATGAACTCACCCAGTGTATTTTAAATCTCCACTGATTTTTTTTAAAAAATGCACTATTTTCTAACATGGCAAATAATCTCTAAATAATAAGACACTATTTGTAGGGCTGCATATCAAAGTGAGCTCTTGTAAAGCTAAATAATAAGCATGACCTTTTCCAATGAGAACTCTTAACTCTGGATGAGTGTACAACCCTGGTAGCATGCTGGAGGGAAATGGCTACCCCACCCAACTTTTGATGTGCCATTTTAAGGAGCATGTAGAGCTTCACATTAGACTGGTTCTGGGTTGTTGTTGTTTTTTGCCCGTATATATGGATGTATGTGCATGAATGTGCACTAAGCAAATACTTTTTAAAAGATTATTAAAATCTGCTTTTTATATACAATAAACAATTGTGAGGTTCTTCTGATGTAGCTGTAAAATGTTTTATATTTCTTTATTTGCTTAGTGAATTAAGTAGCTTTCAGTTACTAAATATTTTGTCAATACAGATATGTTTTAAGCTTTTCCATAACAGTGTCAGGCAGGCACACTCCACTCCTGCTCTATTGAAATCTCAGTCCAAAGCTATCTGTTCAGGGAAATTCTCACAATTTTATCTATCTATCTATCTATCTATCTATCTATCTATCTATCTATCTATCTATCAATCAAACAATGGGAGTTGAGGATAATAATTGTCTTAAGTTATCATTTGATTTTAAACTACAGTCCTGCAATGAGTTCTGTATATACTGACATAAGATCTGGGAAATGAAGCCTGCCAGTTTAAAATTAAAAACATGTAAAAATTAAAATATGTAAAGCATTCAATTCCAAATAGCAATACCCTTATAAAAAAATATGTAATCACTGTTAGTGTAAATGGTTAACATATAATTTTGTTCTAATGGATAATGGTACTTGCTTAAGCAGCAAACTCAGTGTTCTAATAGTATATGCTAGAGAAGCATGCCTTAGAAATTCAGGGTGAAAATGTTTGTACAATATTAAACATAATACACAGTCTTCTAGCGTGACAACATTAGGCTCCTTTCCAAGCGACAGTTCAAGAATTTCATTCTGGCAAGTGAGGCGTAGCCCTCAGCAAGCAAGAAGTAGCTATGATTTGTTGGCCATTAAAAAGCAAACTGTCAGCCTATTTTGTATAGATAGACCAACTTTCCAGATTTGGTTCAAAAAGCTAAACAAACCACATTGACTGACCACATTTGTGTCAGCCCTATTCCTGTTATCCTCATCATATCAGTCTTCTGATGCAATTGGAGCTGGCTGTGCCATTTTTCTGCTTTTGTTGTTGCTTCAGGACATGCCATTTTTGATGCTATCTGCATTGTCTCATGTGTTATTTATTCAGTTATCACCCATTTCCCTGGTTTTATTCCCTGTCGTGCAATATGTTCACACTATAAACCAGGAATGTTGAGCTTCAGATAATGGGGCTACATGTGTCCCTTCAAGATTCAGATGTTTGAAGTGGAAAATGATAAAATATGTACATAGGTAGGAATCATATTAACTGTATGTAATTTGCTTAATTAAAACTGAATTTAAATGTGTATTTTATCTTGACCTGCTCACTTCTTTTTTCCTAGCATGGACTGGCAAGCTACTCAAAGACTCTGTGGCTAGAAAAATATTGCATACTGCTGTTGCAATGGAAGTGTACACACACAGACACACACCAATCTCTGTTTATCGCTTTCCCTCAGGAGTGCTTTTGATCTCCATAATGGCTAATCTTAAAAACTAGAAGAGCTTCTGAAGGAGGGTGCTGTAAGGGAAGGAGGTGAAATGACCTTGGAGGGGTTGTACATATTTGTGGGGATTCACTTTGGTATTGAAATGGATGCGTGCTGTGGATAGATGGAGCCACTGAACTAATCTCAGAAGGGTTCAAAGTTTTACACGTGTTTTCAAGAAGTACTCTCCCTGATCTTGCCATCCACTGTGTGCCTCCTCTTCTCCTTCATATGCCCCTAAACTCTCAAGAAACTTTGGGGAAGAGAAAAGACAAGCAGCATCAAGTACAAGACTAGGAGAATAAATTCCAGCATCTCTAGTGTTGCACAAATACTTTCCAGTAGGAAAAAGCTTAGTAGTGATGTTTGAGGTAAGGCTTAAGATGCTGTCAGGGTATTTGGTAATGAAACAGTATGCACTGAATAGTGTTCCTTTGGTCATAAAATGGAAGTTTAAGATTTAGGATAACTGTAAGTAATTTACTACCTAATGCAGCTCAAGAACAGGTAATTCTTCAGAGGCTTACATTTTTGGAGGGTTGCTAGAGCTTCTGTGGGTGAATTGATGAGATGCATCTTGGGTTAGGCTGTGTTAAATATAGAGGTAGGGCCAGGATTTATCTGCCCCCCTCCTAGGTTCGAAAAGGAAGTCTGGGGAATGCCTTTTAAAAAAACCAACTGTGTTGATTCTCGAGTTGTATTTCCTATCTCAAAACAGCAAGATAGTATGTCACTGATTTTTGGTAATTGTGACCAAGCAAGACTTGGTCAGCTGTAAAAAAAAAGTGGTTTGGAGCTATATGTGGCCTTGGAAACATGGGTTGCCCCCTGTTGTAGATCTCTTTGTAGTCATGCATAAAACTGTCCCAGAAAACGGACTTGGGGTATTTTATGCTGCTACTGAAACTAAGTGAATGTGACTTTATACAGTGCCTGGAGGAGAGATCACCTTGGAACCATGTGAAATGTGCTCATGGGTCCTTCACAGAAAGAGTAAGTTATGTGTGTAATAATATTAATTAGAATCAGATAACCGGGAAATGATATAGATGCAATAATCCTAGTTGGAAATACGTTCATATCTACAACTAGTTGTAAATATGTTCTTCAGTTAGTGCTGAAGCTGATCAGAGAATTATGATAACATTAGCAATAGAAAAAAAAACTCCTTGATAATCCAAAAGAAAATCTGGTTATTTCTCAGTGCAAAGAAAAGTAAATGAATCTCTAATCCTTAGGATCATTTCTGATTCCAGTTTTGGCAGCAGACCTCATGGTGTCAATGACTGTGTTAAGAGATCATCTGTAAGTCACTTGGATCTGTGAGCACTGATGTTCCTGGAATGATCAGATCCTTCTGATTTATCAGCTTTACTGCCGTGCTGAATCTGTATAATGCACCATAATTCCAACAAACTGCAATGATTTTTTATGAATGAGCTTATTAGCAGATATATATATACACACACACACACACACACAAAGTGAAGCAATGCTACTTGATCACTGTGTGCCAGTTAATTGTGCCACTTACCTTCTTTTACAGGAGCCAAGATGCAAAGATTCAAATGAGTATTTTGGCATTGGATATGAAAGCCTTTCTATGGACCTTTGTGCTCCTTCCCACTTCTCTGGTTCTCTGTGGTCTCCTAGCTCTGGCCAGATTTTTCCCCAAAGAAGTGAGTCAGCGAATGCAATCAGCAGTGACATCCTAAGACAAAATATTTATGAAAATTTCATGCGAGAGCTTGACCTGAGCAGGACCAACATTGAGAATACAGACTCTTCTATGGAAACTGAGGACTCGAGCAGCGAGTCACTTAGCTCCTTGGAGCACTTGGACCTGCTGTATGAGAAGGAACAAGGAGTCATTCGTAAGGCTGGGTGGCTTTTCTTCAGACCTCTTGTGACCCTACAGAAAGAGAAGAAACTTGAGCTAATTACCCGGAAGAAATGGAAACAGTACTGGATAACACTAAAAGGTCAGCCACAGCTTGTGATATTCACTGTTTAACAATTCATTTCTAATGCATTTCAGCATCTGTTGCGAATATCCTTTGATCCTTTGAATTTTTTTAAAACACTCATAGAAAAAGACCACCAGAACCTGGCAACTGGGAGTCCCCTGAAAACTTAGAGGTCATGGCTACCCAAGACATTGCAGTGTAATTGCCTCCTGTGTTCAGGAACAGCATGAAGGGGGTATAATTCAATTATGTGGGTGGAGGACTGTGTTGTTGACATGCCTCCAGTGTTTCTCAAGACAGCCATATGCCGCTTGGACATAGTTGCTTCCATATAGTGTGGACCTCTAGATAGCCAACAAATGCTTCCTTGCTTGCTTAAAGTTAAGTTGGCTGGTTGGCTTGAAAGTTATTCATTCTGACTTAAAAGCCTTGTTCTCTAGTTCATATATATAATGAAGAAGCTGGCAATGATTATGCAGCATTAAAAAAATGCTCTTTGTATATTTGGTATATCCTGTTGCAGCATCAGCTTCAAGGCTGGGATGAGGTGGAGGAAAAGGAATAAGTTTAGGCAAGATTTGCTTATGTTGAAACATTGAAGATATATTCTGTTGCCACATTTCCAGTGTTGCGATTACAACTCCCAGGATTCCTAGCCAGCATGGAGGCACCAGGTTACATTAATGCTATGTAAGCTACACTGGTGCTTTAAGATAAATATTGATGGTGCTGGAAATGTGGAAATTGGGATTTATTTTTTAAAAGTGGAGAGGGAAAATGGGTTTCAATAAAAGCAGAACTTCTTAACGCCATCTTGTCAAAGTTAATCATTGTTTAGTTGCATTTTTCTAGAGTTCCTTTACAACTAAGCTACTGTTTTTCTCCAAGGAAGTTGAAATGTGACCAGTAATTAACTGGTTAAGGCTTCAGTCCTTGAATTTAGATGCATCTCTTAAGTATGGGATGTAGGGGCTTAATGGTTAGCCAGGTCTACTGACAATTGGTAGAAATGAAAGAAATAATAAATGTATTTTTCCAACTCCTTGTTGAATTTTGTACTGCAAGTATAGATCAGATTTGTCTGCAGGAAATTGCAGCATATTTCCACAAAACCCTCCCACACAGAAGTCTTCTTATATCTTCTTTTACAGTTTGATGAGCCTCAAGATGAAACATGTGCCTCCAAAATCTTTAATCACAAGTAGTTTCACTGATACTGGGTCAGCCTCACAGGGTAAACAAGATAGGAATCACAACCAGATGAGCTAATTCCACTTTACTGTAAAGCTACATTGACAGAATCCTGCAAGTCTGAAAGTACAATTCTCCTGCCATCTCCTTTACAGCCTGAGAAACTAGGGAGGGTCTCTTCTGAGCCTCTTGCCCTGCCCACAATCCAGGTGTGGGCTGTGCTGTCTCTTATCTGACCATTCAATTGGCAGCATCTCTTTGTCCCTTCTCTCTCTTCACATACCATTACATACTGCCACTCCTGGTGCTGGGCTTATGACACTTCCTACTACTAAATCATGTCAGCCTTGTAGATGGAGATACCAAATTTCTGGAAATTTTGAAACCAGCTTTTTTCAGATTTTAACAAAAAGTCAGAAATTTTAAAGAAATTTAAAAAAATACCTATTACATATATATAGTTATTTCACTACTTTATAAAGTGTTTTATGTGCAGCTTGATTTTGCTTATAAAAATAAAGTTGTATAACATTCAAAAGTTTATTTTATTCAGTTGTAAATATTGAGGTTACTTTATCAATTATAAACTAGTTACAATTTTAACGATAATTATTTTATAATTATTAAAAAGGGGAAATCTGTGGCTCACTGTTCACATTTTACTGCGTAAAATATTTAATCAGTCTCATTTTCTGAATCTAAAGTACAGTAATACCATTATCAGTGGTATCTATTTCTTATATTTCTTAAAAATCATTCTATCATTTCATGCTTCTGCAAACTGTATTGAGACAAGGCTTTTTACTCTTTCATGTTTGTTTGTTTCTTGATTGCATGCGAATCTTTCCAAACACATTCCAACTTTATTCACATTTTAACCTTTCTATGTATAATTTAAGATGAAAATGTTAGCAGATGATTTCTCTATCTTCTCCCTTCACAGTTTTTCCAATTTTCCAGGAAAAACAAAATAAAATGGGATATTTTCCCCATGCCTTAATTCTCTACTTCAGGATTTTACAACAGAATTCTCTTTTATTTATATATTTTATATACTCTGTGTGTGTGTGTGTGTGTGTGTGTGTGTGTATACACACACATACATGGTTAAGTACCAGTGTGTTGGTGTATTAATGACTTGAAAATGACTGATTTGTGTGTGTGTGTGTGTATACACACACACTTCATGCTACTGTTAAAAACTATATACTGTGGTGTTCTTGTGTTTTCTTGACCTGCATTTAATTTATCAGTGCCTAGAAAGATTGCAACCATCTGGTCAGCTGCCAAAGTAAATTGATTGGTGTTCTGAGACTTCTGTGGGCTTAAAACATTACCAACACTATTCATTTAACATGAAAGGTTTTTCTTTCCATCTGCGCTGTTTAATTATTTTATCTGAGGAAGGGACGACATTCCAGGAATATCCTGATTGTAGCTAGTGTGCTGTAATCTGGCCTTAGGGAACAGCCTCAGGAAGTCCATCTTGTCTCACCTGTGGATGAACCATAACTGATATTTATCTGTGAGCACAAAATGTTTGTCAGCAGCCAGCCCCCACATCAAATGGCAAAATAAAATTAAGCTGATCGGTTGTTTCCAAGTTCCTCTTTATATTGGAGAGTTATTCCAAATTAATTTCTGAATTAATTAATGCAAAAGTAATTCTGTATTTCAGAAGGATGTTGGTATAATTCAGGACTTCTTTTTTTTTTAATGAAGGATGCACTCTATTGTTTTATGAGACTTATGGGAAGAATTCCATGGAGCAGAATAGTTCACCCCGGTATGCTCTGTTTGGAGAAGGCTGTATAGTGCAGTCTTGCCCTGAACACCCGAAGAAAGAGAATGTTTTCTGTCTCAGCAACTCTTTTGGAGATGTCTACTTATTCCAGGTATTCTTCTAGTATATAATATTTTTGTTCATTATCAAAGTATTAAAGTCCACGATATTGAATTTGTGTACTATTTGTCTGTCTGTCTGTCTCTCTGCCCATTTGATTTTAGCCCACCATAATTGTTTGACTCCTGGTGGGTAACAACCATTAATTTGCAAGAAGGTATTTATTGTACAGTCATTCAGAGGTAAACAGTCAAAATTAAAAACATGGGATAGGATCAAAAGATAAAGTTCTAACAAGAACAAACCAGAAGAAATAGACATTTAACATCAAACAGACCTGGCTATGAACTGGTAGCTTTCCATTCAACTTTCTGGTTCATCCTTCCCCAACCTGAGCAGCCATTAGATTTGTGGATTTCTGCTCTAAACATTGTCATGAATGGCTGTGCAGGCTGGGGAATTCTGGGAATTGAAGTCACATAAGGAAGTCCATTCAGGATTAAAAGAAAGAAGTTGGTTACCTTGTCAAGAAAGCTGCCACTAAATTAAAGAAATCTCAGATGATTTAATGGTATGAATTTGAATCACATTAATTAATTGTGCATAACTTTACATATGTATAAAAAGAGAAACTTGCTTTTGGTAGATCTATGTTGGAGAATATGCATGCATTATATAGGAAAAGACATCCCTTCAATGGGTGTAAGCAAGAAGAAATAATGTCTTTTTGAAATTATGGTTTCCGCTCATGTCTGTTACGTGTACAGCTTAGGTTCATAACAGTCCTGTGCATAGGTAGCTTGCTTTTGCATCTAGGCCAGTGATTCTGGGAGTTGAAGTCCATACATCGAAAAGTTGCAAAGGCTGAGAAACATCCATCTAGACTCTCATTAAAGAAGCCCAACCTACCGTGTGTCTGTCAATGGTTACTCCTCCCCAACCCAGTTAAATTCTTTAGAGGAAAATATAGTCCATAAACTGCTCAGGTCGATATGAGAACCACAAATGCCTCTCTGTAAATTGGAGATAGGAAATAGGGAGAAAAGTAAATGGTTAAAAAAAATAGTCTTTAAGATGATGTGATTGGATCAGACAGTAAATGGTAGTCAGATCACAAAGATCACTCTTGATTGTAGGGCAGGCCTTTTACTCATTCCAGTTCTTTCTTTCCCACCAAGGCATTTACAACCCCCAAAACATTTACTGTTTTGGGTGCAGTCAGAGTTTTCAAACTACGTTTCAGAGGTGGAACATTATGGAGGATTTTGAATTGAGAACAGAGCAAATTAGAGGCCACTGTTTCACTTTGAATGAGTTAAACCATTCCAACATGGCCTGATCAGGAGATGGCATAAACTGCTACTGGACAGCCCCTGAAGTTTTCTTCCTGCTTTTTCATTTGCAGTTATTTTCAATACAGTTTCCATTCACTGTACTTTTGAAAATTAAGCTAATGGTAGGTTATGTAATTGCCATCCTTGCAGTCAAGCATCCTGTGATGAATTTCATCTTTTATACAGAGTTCTTCCTTTTTAGATGAAGCCTAAGAATTATTAGTAATTACAGTTGCCAGCTCTTCAGGGCAGTGTTAGTATAGCAGAAACCTTTCATTATTTGAGGGGAAAAGTTGCATGCAGTCATCATGGAATTGATCTCACACTGCTGTCCATTGGTTTTGGAACTAGTTAAGTTGTATTTTAGCATTCTGTTTATAGTGTTTGATTTTTTTACTTCATTTTTAGGCTACAAGCCAGACTGACCTTGAAAACTGGGTTACAGCAATACATTCTGCTTCTGCTTCTCTCTTTGCAAAGAAACTTGGGAAGGAAGATACAGTCAGATTGCTGAAAACTCAAACTAAAGCCCTTAACCAGAAGATTGACATGGATAGCAAGATGAAAAAGATGGCTGAGCTCCAACTCTTGATCGTTAGTGATCCTAAAAACAGGAAAGCAATTGAAAACCAGGTACTATGCAGTCGATTAACTTCTACACATTTATCATTGCAAAATGCCTCCTCTTTAGAGTATGCCATTTGTTAATATGTTTAGGCTAGAACACAAGCATTTTGAAGACAATATGTTGCAGATGAGGAAATCACTGTTGTGGTAGAATTGACTGAACATATGTTTAAGGAAGCTATCATGGGTAACTATTCTTGGCATTTGCTACTTCCACATGTGGAAGTAGTTATTTCTGTAGCATTCTGAAAGAATACATGAAAATATTCACATTCTGCTGTGTAAATTGGGAGAATCTACACAAAACAGTCCTGCTGCTATTTGAACAGTTGCCACCAGACATGTTACACCCTTTGCTCCAAAGGCCTTCTGAAAAAGTTCTGTCTTCAGCGCTTTCCTAAATAATAGTTGGGAATGTGGTATTTTAACCTTAGGAGGCAAGCAGTTCCCAAACAAGGGAGACAGAATTGAGAAGGCCTGTTTCTGGGCTTCTGCTGTTTTAACATTTTGGATGGTCGGGGTAATCCACAGCATGCTTTCTTGACCTGTGCATATTAGGTGGGAAGATTTTACCTGGAGCAGATAGTCCTGAAGTTACCAAAGCACTTTATAGGAAATAACTAGCAATGGAATTGGGGATGGAGCCCTAATGGTAACCCAGTGCAGTTCCCCCAATATTTCTGTTATTCTGCTGCACTGGTGTGCACCAGTCAGCAAGCATCCAGTGGCATTTTGCACTGTTGTAGCTTCCCAATTCTCCTTAAGGGCAGCCTCATGTAAAGGAAATTGCGATAATCCAAGCATGAGATGGCCAAGGCATGAGTCCCACTTCCTAAAGCTTCTTGGTTCAGGGAAGGCTGCAACTAGCATACAGTATCAGCTGAAGCTGGGTAACAGCTGCCCTGTTCTGGCAGGAGCTGCACATTCAGGAGGACCCCAGGTTGCTCCCCTGTCCTTCCGAAATAGTGCTTTCCCATCCAGAGCTAAAGATGAAGTGAGAAGGCTTCTGCAAAAGAGCACCCCATCTTACTGGGAATCATAGTAAGCCTATTTTGTCCTTCACAGTTTCCAGGCACCAGGTCAAGATTTCCACTGAATCTCCTGTTTGGTGTGGAATGAAGATGTGTAGCTGGGTACCATCAACCTCCCAGAGTGGGTAGATATTAAAATGGGGTAAAGAGCTGACTCCTAAGACACCCTATACTGGGATGTCTAAGGGTTCAGTCTGTCTTCTCCCACCAACAGTAGCTGGAATTGCTCACTCAGAAAGGAATGGAACTGCTGTAAAACAGGGCCTTTGATCCCCAGCCTACTGAATTGAGTGTCTAAAAAAACACCTAAAACTGTGGGACTTTAGTAGAGGAGGCAGCAAATCACCTTGGGCTAAACTTAAATAGAAATTCTGCACAAGTTGTAAAGTAAACATAAAAAGAATTGTTACCTAATCCAACTGTCTGTTTTGCTAATATCAGTAAGCCTAATGGATGCCTTACAAGCTGCTCACCACCAGGATGTTATACTTGTGTTCCCCAGTGACTAGTATCAAGAAGCTTAATATCCTTGATCTCAGATTACAGCTCTTAATGGTGTTATCTTTTATCAGTGTGTCTGACTTTCTTTCAAACCATTCAAGCTGGCAGTCATTCCACAATTTAATTATGCATTAAATTTGATGGCAGGTGCAAGCTGTCACTCAGGAGTGCCCCTAGTAAAGGATTTAGTTTGAAATCGTTTGAGCTAAAATACATTTTTCATTTTAAAATACTTTAGTAAAACATATAATTTCAGTCCTTAGATTTAAATACATATGCATGTTCTCACATTCACTCTTTTATAGTAATTATGGCTCAACTAGAAAAGCTTATGATAGGGTCGTTCTTTTATACTCTCATTTTGAAAAAAAATATTTTTTCTCAGCCGAGACAAATATTATCATAGTTTATAAGTAAAGTCTCTTTATGCAGAAGTTCCGTTCCCAAGTATGAATAGAAGTGCATACTCTCTGCCATATGTAATGATACTGTGCCATAAGATCTCCTTTGACATACGATGCTCAGATGGGGAGCACAGCCCTGCTTTCAAGTCAAGAACGTAATGACTGTAGTTTTCTGCTCTGTGTGGTTTTTTTAGAATGGCACTCAGTTAAGCAGATAAAAGATTTTTAATTCCACTGCACAACTGCCAGAAGTGATGAGTAACTGAACTGCTCTCTGAGCCTCCAAGCTGTTTAATACATATTTTGTGGTATCACTGATGGGAAAAGGTGTCCAGAACTGATAGCCCCAAGCCCCTACAACTGAATGGTGGTGGTGACGATGATGATGATTTCACCACCTTTCTCCAGAAAGTCACTCGGGCAGATTCTTCTTGACTATTTTATGGCTTCTTCCCAAGCATACATTTCCAGAAGGAAGTTCTGTTTATATTGCCTGAATCCAGTTGCTTCTATATGAGGCTGTTTGTGAGTGTGTTTGTGCATGCCTGTGCACCTTAAAATCAGCCTTGACTCCTGACACTGTTTGGACATATCCCTGCAGTTTTCTTCGCAGCGTTCTCAGAAGTGATCTTCCCTTGCCTTCTTCCTAGGCTGAGAGGGAATGACTGGCTCAAGGTTGCCCAGTTGGCTTTGTGCCTAAGGCAGGATTAGCATCCAGTCTTCTGGTAGCTAGCCTGGTGCCTTTAACCACTATACCAACTGGCTGTCCTCCTATTTACCTACCTCATTTCTGGAAGTTTATGGGGTGTCCTGACCCTCCCTTGTTTGCCCTCCTGCTTTCACGCCCACCTGAAAACAAGTCAGGGGGGCTTTAAAGGAGGCACTAGCATGTTAGTAAGAAATACTCCCTGGCACTTTTCTAATTTTTGTTGTTTAGAATATATACACTCATTATTTTGCATTAGGTTTGAATGTAAGAAGATATTCTCTTTTAACAAGTGCATTGATTTAATGCCATAAGTGTCCGGGACTGCAGTCTGAAAACTTGCTCACTAGGGAGTAAACCTCACTGAACATGGTGAGACTTACATGAATCACTATCCATAGCAGAGTAGGCAACTTTATTTGTGGCTGAGAAACTGAAGGCTGTATGGGATATGACGGAGATGACTCCAGAGCAGTAAGAGTCAGAATTATTGTTGCTTTTTTTGCATTTTAGGTGTGGGGTAAACATAATAAATATTCCCCAATTAGCAATTTCTGCTAAATTTTGATCATGTGATCTTGTGGGCTCTGAGTGCTGCATATGGTTTCTTTACCTCATGTATGCCTCTTTCTTTTTACTGTAATTCACAAAAGAAAAAAATGTGTTTCTTCAAAGCCATTACAGAAGAGACTTTCCATACTGAAGACACTTTATAGGTTCTTGAAAATCCTAATTCTGCTTGTCATCAGATATATCTCCTATAGATGTTCATTGGGTTGGTTATACTCGCAACATTCTAGAAGCTATGATTTTCTCTCTCGGACTTAGTTGTATATATAATTGTGAGGTTATATGTTATGCTTGTGCCTCATACTTCCATGATTTGAATGTTAGTGGATGGGTAGATTAAGATGTCATGATCAAATTCTTTCCGCATGATCCTGAGATGGTTAAAAAATATACATACCTGGATCACTTCAAAAAGGAGTTCAGTTTTAAATAATGGTAAAATCTAAACAGAGGGAAATTTTAAAGGAATCCAGTAAATGCTTCTTGTACCAGTAATTTCATGCTGAAGTCCAAAGATACTTAAACATGCATATTTCATTTGATTTCATTATACAAATGATCAAATAATCTAGCAGATTATTTGTACCAAAATAAACTGTATGAACAATGCTCTGGGTGTTTTCATTTTGGAATGAAATTCAAGTTTTTGGGCCAGCGTATTCTCATACCCTGATTCTTACTCTGGATCCTTAATTGGGATTGGAAAGATCTGAAGAGCCTAGAGCAGGATGAGGCAATGTTAATGGTTAGATCTGGAGTGTTTAGAGGCGGGTACACCTCCAGACATGATTCTGGGCTGCAATTACTTACTGGAAAAAAAATGCCTAGGAGTTTTCTTGTCTCTGACTTTTCCTATATTCTAGGATCTCTTTCCACTCCTCAACCATTCTTTTTTCATAGTTTTAACATGACTCACGTAATGTTTATTTCAGTCCCAGGCAAGATAAAGACAGGAAAACAAAATTAGAAAGCTGAAAATGAAGAACCTGATGGACCATAGCCTTTTAATATGTTCAGATGAGCATGCAGAGGCTCAAACTAGGCAGAGCATGTGGTGGGCCTACTGGCCTACTTCTTTGCTCCCTGACCACTGCATGTTAAGCTGGAGATCTGAAGGGGAGCTAAATTTGCATTTGGTTGAATACAAGGACGTCTGTCCACAAATCTGGGCCCCTTCTCTCTAAGGGCCCTGTGTAGTGCAGAGAAGTCTTCTCACATTCTGGTCAATATGATCGTAACTCAGCTTCACTCTGCCAACTGAACGTGTGAAAGGGCAGGCCAGGGCTGTAAGTATGGTTCAGTTTTCTATCAAATTGAAGGTTAACCACATATTTAGTCAAACATCACAACAGAGCTCATGAATGTCATAAAAGTGTATAAGAAGGGGCTGGGAAGAAAGGTTGCAAGAAAAACAGAAGGCCCAGAAATGGAGAGAAAAGTGATACTTCCCCAAATTCTCTTGGCAGGCAGGAATCTCAGTAAGGAACTAATCTCAGGTCTTAACTCTGATACAAGAAATCTATCAGTTGTGGCTTTATATCTTCTGAGTTCAGGACCTTAAGTCTCCAAAAGTGTTGGGCAAAAATGGGAGGATTGAATATCACAACTGAACTGACCTGCAGGCTGTAAAATGTACTGAAGAATTAATATTTATTTTAAGGGTTAATTTTAAAAGGAGTAATTGGCAAAGCTGGCATGTTAGCTGAGAATAGCAAATATTCTTCTGCGTGAGGGTTAAAGATAGCTAGTTGCCACCTCTTTATACCAAAAAGATATAGAGGCATTACGTACGGACCTCCACTCCCCATATATTTTTTAGAATTGTTGTGGATCCACCCTTTAAAGGCAGAGTCTGAAGAAAACAAACTGGAGGAGCAGTAAAGCAAAGACATACCTATATATTTTCCTCTCATGCCTTGCAGTTCCAGGTCTCTTTTGACACAACATCAATTTTCATAGGGATTTGGAACACAATTTGACTGAATGTGTTTTGAAGAGAGATAAACTAATCAACTTCTGTGTTGCTCCAGATGAAAATAACTTGGGACTGAATTGCAGAGTCTCTTCCTTTCCACTACTTGCCCTCTAATATTTCATTTGTGTTCATAAACAGATTCAGCAGTGGGAGCAGAACCTGGAAAAATTTAACATGGATCTCTTCAAGATGCGCTGTTATCTAGCCAGTCTGCAAGGCGGAGAACTCCCAAATCCAAAGAGTCTTTTGGCTGCTGCCAGTCGCCCTTCAAAAATGGCCCTTGGAAGACTTGGCCTCTTCTCAGTCTCGTCATTTCATGCCCTGGTAAGTTGGAAGAGGCTTCTTAAAAGTGAGATGTAAAGAAACTGGTTTGTGGTGAGAGGGAAGAAATACAAGTACTAATATTGTCGGGCTCAGCCCAAGAACCACAAAGAGTCAGTACATTCAAACTCTAGTTCTTTATTTGCTTATACCATACAGACAGAATCTTGCCAGACTAAAGCTACTCTAACTAACCCACGGGTAAATAACCTGGGAGACTCTAAGGCAGAGCTACCTTGAACCTCTTAACTTTCCCAGCAACTGCCTCTGGACTGTGAATCCTTTTATCTGCCTGGAATGTGCTCCCCACTTCCTGGGGATCAGCGGCAGTGCCAAAATCCACCACAAATATTTAATATTCTGCTCATGTGTAATAAGCAGAACAATAATAAATGAAATACTCATCTTGGAGCTATATAGTGTGTGGTCCATGTCCTCTGAGTTTCTTATTGTTCCAAGAAGCTATGATTGACCACAGTTGAAGATGCAGTGAAATAGACATCATTAATTATCACATATGTTCTAAATGCAGGTGTTTTTTTTTACTATTTCTATTTATTTATTTATTAGACTAGGATAAAACAGAGAGCTTCAGTTGGCTGGCCTGGGGCAGAGACGTATAACTGAGTATCATCAGCATAGTGATGAAATTGAACCCCATGCTGACAGAAGGGCTTCCAGGAGCTTCAACTATTGGTCATATTTATTCTAAAAGGTGGCAGAATTGCCATCTCCCAAGAGTCTGTATTCACTCTTTTATTTTTCTTCTCATTATTTGCTTTAGTGAAAGCAAATTTTGTAGAAATCAACACAACAGTGAAGATAAGTCGTGTTAGAACCTATCATTTATCTCATACTTCATGTGACTGATCTTGATTACCATCTTGTTTTTGGAGAAGAGAGATGAAAAACCTAGAGTTGAATGCCTGCTTCTGACTTTCCCTTCTGTCCCTTTCTGTTCCTGTTCTCCCCCTTCCCCCAAATTAGATCTGCTCCAGGGATGAGGCAGCTCTCAGAAAGAGAACGTGGTCTCTGTCACAGAGACTGGGAAGCAAAAAGGGGTTGTTCTCCTCCCTGAAGGGACTGGATACCCTTGCAAGAAAGGCAAAGGAGAAGAGACCTTCTATAACCCAGGTAGTTCTCACTTGATTCATATAATTGAAAATTTAGAAGTGTTGGCAATCATTCCAAAGTCTGTTGAGGCCTTACCAATGATATAAAGGCTACATAATTTAAATTAGGTGGCGTACTAAATCTTTGTAAATAATGGCATGCAGAAGTCCAACACATCTACATCTGAACCTCATGTAAAGCCAGTGTTTTATAAACTATGATCTTTTGACCAAGCCAGAACCAGTATTGCAGATGGGGAAGGTAATAATGACTTGCTAGGTCTGTTCCTGGGGTTCCCCCCCCCCTTTTAAACAGCATTTCTGTTGGATTGCTTGGAGCATGATAAAGTTTGCCAGCCCCTGGGGGTAGCAGCTCATTCGCCTGACCAGCTAGAGAGTTGTAGGTGATGTTACTGAGGGAGATTGCTGTCAGAGGAAGAGGCAGTGCCAATTTTAAATCTGGGATTTGCTGCTCTAAAACAAACCATGGTTAATGTATTGACTCTATTTGTGCAACTTACTAAGAGTAATCTATGTTAAACTAAACTGAAGCATAGTACAGTGTGTAAGGCCAACCATAGGCTACAACATTTACAAGTGCCTGTGTCAGTTCCCCCTTAAAGACATTTGTGATAGCAAGTCAGGAACTTTCTGCAGGGCAAAGCAGAGGCTACTTCCTCAACTCCCATATTCTTATCTGTCTGAAGAGCTGCTGGTTGACCTAATCTCATCTCCTCTTCAGTCAGGAAGAAGACACAAGTTGGGTCTTAATTAAGACTCATTCCCTCGGCACAACCAGACCTTGTGAGACTGCTTTCATATATACCTAGATATATTAGGGTGACTAAGAATATCTGTCATGGTTAGGTGATTTCATAGGCCATTTAAAAAGTGAAGGATATAGGAAAAATAGCAAATACAAGTAAGTGTAGTGACATGTATTTGTGTCATGACAAAATGCAGTTGGGGAAAAAGTACTGTAACTATAAATTAGTGGGATTTTATAGCTTTTCTGAACGATGAACATTTATATATATCAGTGCTGAAAATGTTCCGTTGTATTGCAGAGACAAACGTGTAATGTCAGTAATGGAGTCACCGATACCTTATTTACATTTACAAATTCCAACTGAAATACTTGCTTTTCAACAGGAAAACTTTAATATGTCCTACTTTACTGATGAGACATGTGAGCCAAATGTGCATACATTTTAGTCTCATTTAGTCACTGTAATTTCATGTCTTGATCAAGACAGATGATACAAGTTTTTCAGCTGGGACATCAGAGGAGCTTCTTACTGCTAGATCCCTCCTTTGATGGTGAATGTTTTGGAACCATGAAAGTACCAGATACCATCAAGGCTCTTTTAAACCAAACCCATGCCAGGGGTCCCCAATTTTGGGAGAGCCAGTGGCCACTTCTGCAGACATTATGCAAATGTTATGGCTCCTTTGGGAGCAGAGGGTGTGCCCATTAGAGGATGCTAACTTGGGAAATCCAGCTTATACTGTTTGGATAGATCACCCTATTATATTTTTTACTTTCTTTGCTCTGGGAGGCAATGTAAATAGTATTGTAGAAAGATACAGTATAAAATTGCAGATAGACAAGTAAGAGAACTTCTCTGTGAATCAAACACATCAAAGTTGATTTATCAAATTTCTCTGCCACCCATCTCGTACACGATGACTCTGGGCAGCTTACAGATAATAAAATAACAGTCAGTAAAAACAGTACGATATAAAATCAATGCAATATAAATATACATAAATACCAATAAAAATATAAAAATACCAGATATAAAGTATAAAATTCAAGATGGCAATAAGGTTTTGTACTTGGCATGATCACAGTACCAGCCTCCCCCAAGAATGGCTGTCCCCTCTCCCATCCCAAGCGAGGTAGCATAGCCATGTTTTCACCCCCTTCCAGAAAGCCGGGAGAGTGAGGGCCTGTCTTACCTCCAGGGGTAAGCTGTTCCACAGGGCGGGTGCCACGGCAGAGAAGGCCCTCCTCCTGGACCCTGCCATTAGCAATCCCTCATGGACAGGGTCCGTAGCATGTCCTCTCTGCCTGACCGGGTGGGACAGGTCGATGTGATGGGGGTGAGGCGGTTCCTCAGGTAACCTGGATCCATGCCATGTATTGACAAGTCCATTCTCATTCAAGATAGAAAGGAGGACATATTGTGGTAACCAAGTGCTTAACTGAAAAGGATAAGAGTTGCCAAAGATACTATGAGACACGGCTGTTGTGCATGATGTTTATTTAAAAAGTCATGAGTACAATGAGTCAATTAGAACCATAAGCCAAGTTCCATATCTTAAGATAAGGAGCAAGATACTGAATAGCTGTCAGAAGCTTATCAGGAAATAACAACTCTGTCATCTTGGGTTGCCCCTCATATTCCTTATCAAAAATTTAGTTCTTGAAGCACATGGGAAAAAGTAACCGTAGTGTTCTATCACTAGGTCACAATTTTTGTGGAATAATAATTTCGTAGAAATGTGCTGAATATTAGCTGTCAGTGTTTTACTAGAATAGTGACAAACCTTGGTTAGTAGCAATAATAAGCACCCCCCTCCCAAAATTCTCAAAAACAGAGAAGGCAGGATGGAGGCCTGAATACAGAATCCTGAGTTTAACCATTTCCAAATGTGGTTACAGCTGGGAAATTCTACATGTGTGCCACCAAATGTTAGCAACAGAAAAAAGCTGCTAGTGTTGAATCCTCTTGAAAATGGAATCACGTCTTCTTGAAATGGAGTTTGAAGAACAGGATAGGAAAAGTATTTATTTATTTATCATATTTTTATCACCTCCCATCTCTCTCATACGGGGTACTCTGGGCGGTTTTGATGTTTTTGAACTTTGGAGAAGACTCTTGAGCCAAGAAAACAAACCAGCCAAGAAAACAAACAAATGAATCATCAAACAAATCAACCCATAATTCTCCCTCTAGGCACAAACCACCAAGCTCAAATTATCCTACTTTGGACACATTATGCAAAGACTTAGCTCTCTAGAGAAGGCTCTGATGCTGGGAAAGGTGGAATTAAAGAGAAGAAGAAGATGATCAGCAGAAAGGTGGATGGACTTAGTTACAGTAGCAATGAGTGCACCATTGGAAGACCTGAAAGACCAGGTTAGGGATAGATAGTTATGGAAAAAATCAAGCAATGTGGTTACAGGGAGTCAAAAACAATTTGATGGCACATAATCAACAGTTGAAGAAGGGCTTCAATCCTTTTTCTTGAGGGGCTCTTGAACAATTGGGCTCCTGCCTTCTTTATCAGTTTCTGAAACTAAAAAATTCTGATCATTTGTTAATCAACAAAATAGGAGAAATGAATCCTGAGAATAAATATGTCTGTCAGCGTGTCATTCCTCAGCTGTGATAAATAGTCAAAGTATTATGGTACCGTAATAAGAATATTTTTTAGAACAGTTCATATAGAGCAGTGTTTCTCAACCTTGGCAACTTTAAGATGTGTGGACTTCAACTTCCAGTATTCCCCAGCCAACCATCCTGGCTGGGGAATTCTGGGAGTTGAAGTCCACGCATCTTAAAGTTGCTAAGGTTGAGAAACACTGATACAGAGTGTGGCATAATAGGGCATTGGACTGGAATCAAGGGGACCAATGTATACATTTACATTATTCTGTTTTCTGCCTTTTATGAAATGCTTGAGTTATGTTAATTGATGTTTTCTTTAATTAGATTTTTGACTCAACTGGAGGGCTTGGAGTTCCTGGAACGCAGCTACCTCAGAATTGCAGTAATTCTGCTGAGGTAATATAATGAAATGCAACAAATTTAATTTATCTTCCGCTTGCTCAATATGTTTGCAAATGTTACAGATATATGACAAACAAGCACATTGGACCGGGAGCCTTTACTTGATCTGATTCCCAAGGGGAAAAAAATACTTTATCTTTCCCATACAAGTCCCTGTGGCCAGCTCTTAAATAATTTTTTCCATTTCCTGCCACTCACAGTATTGTCACACTAATTTGCCCCATGAACATTAAGTTGCTCAAATTGTTGTTTATTCGTTCATTCGCTTCTGACTCTTCGTGACTTCATGGACCAGCCCATGCCAGAGCTTCCTTTCGGTCATCAACACCCCCAGCTCCCCCAGGGATGAGTCCATCACCTCTAGAATATCATCCATCCACCTTGCCCTTGGTCGGCCCCTCTTCCTTTTGCCCTCCACTCTCCCTAGCATCAGCATCTTCTCCAGGGTGTCCTGTCTTCTCATTATGTGGCCAAAGGATTTCAGTTTTGCCTTTAATATCGTTCCCTCAAGTGAGCAGTCTGGCTTGATTTCCTGGAGGATGGACTGGTTTGATCTTCTTGCAGTTCAAGGCACTCTCAGAATTTTCCTCCAACACCACAGTTCAAAAGCATCGATCTTCCTTCTCTCAGCCTTCCTTATGGTCCAGCTCTCGCAGCCATATGTTACTACTGGGAATACCATTGCTTTAACTATGCAGACCTTTGTTGTCAGTGTGATGTCTCTGCTCTTAACTATTTTATCGAGATTTGTCATTGCTCTTCTTCCAAGGATTAAACGTCTTCTGATTTCCTGACTGCAGTCAGCATCTGCAGTAATATTTGCACCTAGAAATACGAAGTCTTTCACTGCTTCTACATTTTCTCCCTCTGTTTGCCAGTTATCAATCAAGCTGGTTGCCATAATCTTGGTTTTTTTGAGGTTTAGCTGCAGGCCAGCTTTTGCACTTCCTTCTTTCACCTTCATCATAAGGCTCCTCAGTTCCTCTTCGCTTTCAGCCATCAAAGTGGTATCATCTGCATATCTGAGATTGTTAATGTTTCTTCCAGCAATTTTAACCCTAGCCTTGGATTCCTCAAGCCCAGCATGTCACATGATGTGTTCTGCGTACAAGTTGAATAGGTAGGGTGAGAGTATACAGCCCTGCCGTACTCCTTTCCCAATCTTAAACCAGTCCGTTGTTCCGTGGTCTGTTCTTACTGTTGCTACTTGGTCATTATACAGATTCTTCAGGAGGCAGACAAGATGACTTGGTATCCCCATACCACTAAGAACTTGCCACAATTTGTTATGGTCCACACAGTCAAAGGCTTTAAAATAGTCAATAAAACAGAAATAGATGTTTTTCTGAAACTCCCTGGCTTTTTCCATTATCCATCGGATATTGGCAATTTGGTCCCTAGCTCCTCTGCCTTTTCTAAACTCAGCTTGTACATCTGGCAATTCTCGCTCCATGAATTGCTGAAGTCTACCTTGCAGGACCTTGAGCATTACCTTACTGGCATGTGAAATGAGTGCCACTGTTCGATAGTTTGAACATTCTTTAGTGTTTCCCTGTTTTGGTATCGGGATATAAGTTGATTTTTTCCCAATCTGATGGCCATTCTTGTGTTTTCCAAATTTTCTGGCATATAGCATGCACTACCTTGACAGCATCATCTTGCAAGATTTTGAACAGTTCAGCTGGGATGCCATCGTCTCCTGCTGCCTTGTTATTAGCAATGCTTCTTAAGGCCCATTCAACCTCAGTCTTCAGGATGTCTGGCTCTAGCTCGCTGACCACACCGTCAAAGCTATCCCCGATATTGTTATCCTTCCTATACAGGTCTTCTGTATATTCTTGCCACCTTTTCTTGATCTCTTCTTCTGTTAGGTCCTTGCCATCTTTGTTTTTGATCATACCCATTTTTGCCTGGAATTTACCTCCAGTGTTTCTAATTTTCTGGAAGAGGTCTCTTGTCCTTCCTATTCTATTGTCTTCTTCCACTTCCGCTCATTGCTTGTTTAAAAATAATTCCTTATCTCTTCTGGCTAACCTCTGGAATTTTGCATTTACTTGGACATATCTCCCCCTATCACTGTTGCCTTTTGCTTTCCTTCTTTCTTGGGCTACTTCTAGTGTCTCGGCAGACAGCCAGTTTGCCTTCTTGGTTTTCTTTCTTTGGGATGTATTTTGTTGCTGCCTCCTGAACAATGTTGAGAACTTCTGTCCATAGTTCTTCCGGGACCCTATCTACTAAGTCCAGTCCCTTAAATCGATTCTTCACCTCCACTGCATATTCCTTAGGGATATTAGTGAGCTCATATCTAGCTGATCTGTGGGTCTTCCCTAATCTCTTTAGTCTGATCCTAAATTGTGCAAGAAGAAGTTTGTGATCTGAACTACAGTCAGCTCCAGGTCTTGTTTTTACCGACTGTACAGATGTCCGCCACCTTTGGCTGCAAAGGATGTAGTCAATCTGATTTCGGTGTTGTCCATCTGGTGAAGTCCATGTATAAAGCCATCTCTTAGGTTGTTGGAAGAGAGTGTTTGTTATGCAGAGTGAGTTGTCTTGGCCAAATTCTATCAGCCTATATCCTGCTTCGTTTTGTTCTCCCAGGCCATGCTTACCTGTAATTCCAGGTGTCATTTGACTGCCCACCTTAGCATTCCAGTCTCCCGTGATGAAAATAACATCTCTTTTAGGCGTGTTGTCCAGTAGGTGCTGCAGATCCTCATAGAACTGCTCTACTTCAGCTTCTTCAGCATCTGTGGTTGGGGCGTATATTTGGATCACTGTGATGTTAGATCTGAATTCGAATTGAGATCATTCTATCATTTTTTGGATTGTATCCAAGCACTGCTTTAGCCACTGTACTATTAATTATGAAGGCTACTCCATTTCTTCTGTGGTCCTCTTGTCCACAGTAGTAGATCTGGTGGTCATTTGATGTGAAGTGGCCCATTCCAGTCCATTTCAGTTCACTGATGCCCAAAATGTCTATCTTTAATCATGACATCTCACCAATAACCACATCCAATTTGCCCTGGCTCATAGATCTTACATTCCAGGTTCCAATGGTGTGTTGATCCTTAGAACATCAGATTCGCCGTTCACCACCAGCACCATCGGCTGCTAGCTGTCCTTTCGGCTTTGAGCTAGCTGCATCATCACATCTGGGGCTAGTTGAACTCATCCTCTGTTCCTCCCCAGTAGCATTTTGACCATCTTCTGACCTGGAAGTCTCATGTTCTGATGGTATACCGACATATCTCTGGTTGTACTGATCCATTTAGTTTTCACGGCAAGAATACTGGGGTGGGTTGCCATTACCTTCCCCAGGAATCGCATTTAGTCTGACCTCTCTGTCATGACCTTCCCGTCTTGGGTGGCCCTTCACGGTTTAGCTCATGGCATCATTGAGGTGCTCAAGCTCCAGCACCACGGCAAGGTAACGATCCTTTGCTGAAGCGTTGCTCAAGTATTATGGTTTTTCATTTACAGAAACACTTTACATGAGATTTCTGTGCTGGGATAGGAGCATTCACTTGTTTTTATCGCTGTAGACTGAATACCAGTCAGCTATATTTAATTAGTAAATACTGTATGTGATTCATTTAATGCAATTAAGGAGCTCATGTACCCAAAACTACTGGGCAGTAGTTGCAGGTTGCATTCGTTTGTCCAGAGAGGGGGCCTTTTCCTTTCCTAATACAATTACAGTATCTAACTTTTGCTCTCACACAACAAACATGAAGCATGCCTTGTTCATTTTTATTTAAAATGGGTTAGTCATAACTGTCTAGAGATGTTTATGTGAAGCCCTTGGCCTTGTAGACCAGGAATAGGGAAGATGAACTATTCTGGGGATTGTTTTCTAGGCCAGCTCCTAGGATTTGGATGATATTGGATGACACCAAAGCTCCCCCAAAGAAACTATAACTTCTGGTCAGGAGCCACTTCATTGTACTAGAAGCACTTAAATCAGTGGGTACCAACTTCTCCCACTGATCTACTTTCTGTTTTCGATTTTTTAAATTCTGTCTTTATTATTTTTATAAATAACTCAAGGTGGGGAACATACCCAGTACTCCTTCCTCCTCTTGTTCTCCTCCAACAACAACCCTGTGAGGTGAGTTGGGCTGAGAGAGAGGGACTGGCCCAAGGTCACCCAGCCGGCTTTCACACCTAAGGCGGGACTAGAACTCAGAGTCTCCTGGGTTCTACTGTAGCCCGATGCCTTAACTACTAGACCAAACTGACTGTTTACTTTTCCGTTACAGTTCCAAGGAGGTGCTGGTTCAGAGCCCTTGGAACCACTGCCTTTAGTGTAGTGAAACCTTGAAAAATGCTGACTTCCCAGTAAGAGGGCAGATGGATAGCTTTGGGAAAGGGGAAGGAGCTCCACTGACTTTTCTGATCAAAGCAGCTGTTGTCGCTGAAAAACCGTTAATAAGTAAAGGCTCCAATAATTTTATTTATTTATTTATTTATTCATTCATTCATTCATTCATTCATTCATTCATTCATTCAGTCCCCACCCATCTCCTCCCATCGGGGGACCTGTAATACCACAATAATACCATAAATCAGTAGTTGGCAACCTTTTCTTCTATGATTTCTTGGATTCTCATGCAAAATCTCTTTTAAGATGTTGGCATTCCTGTAAGAAATTTGGGGCTTTAAAATATCAATTTAAAAATAAAAATTTAAATGAGCCTCTTTTACGGGTGTGCCTCTTTACCTGATGGTACCATGTTACTGATGTAATAAGTTGGGGTCTGTGTTGGGGTCTGGTCCATCATTTTATTCTAAGCTTGGCCTGTTTCCCTTAGGGATCCTCCCCTCCCCAAACACTAGAAGTATCCTTCACACACCGCTGTATCCAGTTTTTTGTTACATCAAACTACATTTTACCAAAATAAAATAAAAAAAAAAATTACCAATCGATACTACCTATGTTTAAAACATCTCTCCTTGAAAGTAAAAGTCTTTTAAATAGAAGTCCTCTTTATCTGAAGTTCTAATACTGTGGGATTGTTGCATATGCTGGCATTGCTTTATGCAACATGGGTAAGTGTGCATTTAAAATGGTCCCATTGGAAGTATCTCTGCTGTTACATGCTTGCTTGCAAGGCCTTGTGTCTAAGGACAGTAGGAAAATACGTCAGTTGTGAGTATGCCTAGATGTGAAGCTGAATTTGTGGAACTTGCTTTACTGTATTAGCCCCAGACTTATGTCTACTAAATGAATAAGCTGTGGCATTCCAGCTGTATAAGTGTTTAAAGGAACTGAATAGCTGTACCTACAGGAGCTGCTGCAGACTTCTTAATGCCTCATTCACTAACTCAAAAAATGATTAATTGTAACTTGCTAAACCACCAAGGCTGGGAACAAGCCTATTTTGTTAAGACATTTTAAAGAAAAAATAAAGCTCACATCGTTACAAGAAATTTCCTGATGAGTTTAGTGAAGCACACAGGTTTTCTGGGGTGTTTCATATAAAAATGGTGACAAAGACAAGAAATTTACGAAGTAACCAGCTGCTTTCAAGCAACACTGTGGCAAAATGTGGTGTATGCTACAAACTTGGCATAAATTGCTGGAAAACTGAATGTGTTGTCAGAACTCTGTGGCAATAAATGAATAAAGTATTGTGATATTAGTCACAGAACAGACATAACTGAGAGGACAAATCTAGCCGCTTAGTTTCAGAGTTGGAAAATACTGATGGAACAGACATTTCTTGAACTTAATTGGCCATTTCTTTTCCTTTTAAAAACGGATTTTTTCCAGCACAATTTCTTTTAAAAAATATTTCTAATCTCGGCAAACCTAAGACCATTTGTGCAGATATATTATGAATGTTAGGCAAGGAAAATGGACAGGCAAATTTTCTGTTGCATTTCATTAAATCTTCATATCTAGTTATTGTAAATATAAAATCAATTTGAGGATGGGGACAAACATACTTCTAAAGTGTAAAGCTATTAGACATATGTTGATATGCATATTAAGTAACTGAGTAAGCACTATTTTATTTTTTTATTCATTAAAATATATCCTATCTTTGCTTTTCATACCTATACTGCAAATAAGGACTATATTCTTTTTATAAGCAATATTTTTCCTATATTTCTATTTATGATAGACTTCCTTTTGAGGATTTCCAGCAGAGTGAAAATAAGTTATCTTTTCATACTTTAAAATGTGATCTTTGTTAATGATTTCTTCATAGATTGCCTCTGTGGAAGAGGATCTTTAGGAAGGCTTGTGGCCTTGTGCGCCTAGAAGAAAGATGGGATTCAACTATAACAAAGAAACCTTTTGGACATTAAAAATAAAAAAGCTTAACTGAAATGCTTTGAACATAAATATCTTCACTGCTCCAAAAAAGAATGAGTTGGAATTCAAGGAAAAGTGGCAATTACTCTTGCCACACTTTAGAATGTATATTTTTTGCCTTATGTCTTTTGCCATAGGAGACATTTCCTTCAGGTAGTCCTCACTGAACCATTTGTTTAGTGATGGTTTGGACCTACAACGGTATTGGAAAAAACTACTTACGACCATTCTCACACTTATGACTGTTGCAGCATCCCCGTGATCACCTGATCATGATTTGGGAGCTTAGCAACTGGTTCACATTTGTGACCATTGCAGCATCACATGGTCATGTGATCACCATTTTCAACCTTCCCAGCTGGCTTCTGGCAAGCAAAATCAATGGGGAACTGTCTGATACGCTTAACGATCATGTGGTTCACTTAATGCCTACAGTGATTTGCTTAACCGTTGCAAAAAGGTCATAAAATTGGGTTGGATTTGCTTAATGACCACTTTGCTTAGCAGCTGAAATTCCAGTCCCAATTGTGATCATTAAGTGAAGACTACCTATAGTCTTCTTTCAATAATTATGGTCTAAATGTTGAAGTTTTGACACAGGTTGCTGATTTTTTAATATGAAGGAAATAAGAAATGTATTTGCATTCATAATAAGGTTTTGACAAATATTGCTGACTTTTTAACACAAGGGAAATAAATGTAAATTCATGTGGGTGTAGTATAACTTCATAGTATTCTACGTCTCTGTAGAAGTGACACTGAGCTACACTGCCCTCTGTTGATGAAAGTGCTGAATGAATTTTTAGCCTAGAATTTATTGAATCAGTTTTAAGTTTATTTCTCTGTGTGTTTGTGTGTACATACATACACAGAAACACATATATACACAAACACACAAATGAATAATAAATGTCATTTTGAGAACAACTGCCTATGAGAATAATTCTGAGAAACTGAAACCCAATTAACAATAGCAATTTCTTCATTGTCAAATGGCCTAATTTTAATTGTTTGTTTATTTGAAATGTAAATAGAATTAGGCTGGAGATTAAAATATTAACTCTCCTTAACTGGTTGGGGGAAGAATCCCAAATGTAAAAAGGAAAGGGAGCTGCTAACCTCATTTTCAGGTTAATGTGTAATTGAGCCCTCCGTTTTACTGAAACTATTGTAACTTCAGGTCCTAATTCCATTGCTTTCAAGAGATTTCTCTTGATGTACCCTATTCTCTTTTTTGGCTTTTAAATACATGGTGGTATCTGAATGATCTTCCAGTTGCCTAGAATGTTTTCTTGTGGATGTTCTGTTTTGTGATAAGTTACCTACAGTAGGTGATAGCAGTGACTGATACCTTTCTTCCATAAACTAATTGTTGCATTTGGGCTTTGTTGCTTGTACTGCAAAATAATTTTTAAAAGCCTGCCAATTTGAAATTCATAAAATTGCTGACTGTTCTGACATTCAGGAAGCTCTCATAAGAATTAAAACATTGAACCATAGCATTCAGCTTTAGAGATTAAGGGTAGTTTAGGAAAGAGATATGAAATTGTAGGCATGACTGGAGCATTGGAGGTATTTTTATACATTCTAACATATAAAAGTGCTTTTCAAAACGTGTGCTCAGATTTTTATCTGAAGATTATATTTTATTCTTCATGTTTACCTCTGCTTGCAGATTGATTATATTTGTAGTCTGTCAGCTCAAGAGAAATTCTCTGTGTGGCTTACATAAGAGAGTACAGTTACATCTAGAGTAAACACAAAATCAAATCTACTAACAGCCAGTAGAATTAACATTCTGTAAATTCTTTCGTTTCCCCTGAAAATGACATGTTTGTGAATGATTTTTTAAGAAAAAGAGATAGAGGTGGGACATGATGTTTTGGTAAGAACAGCAACAAAAACTACATCGTTTTTTCATTTCATTCCACCCTATTACAGGTCTTCATTTTTATTTAAAAATTGATTGAAAGCATTCTAAAATATTGACATAAAAATATTGACAAGAAAGGCTGCTACAAACACTTCCTTTTCAGTTACCTTTTTACCAAATGTATAGCTAAACTAGAAATAAGTTTGTCATGATCTGAGATGTGATCTTTAATATTTTGTTAGGCAGCTAGACCCTTTGTGTTTTTTGGAAAAATAAAACCAGTATTATTTACTAAAAAGTTGTATGTTATTTTCTCTTGGCAGAAAGTAGATGAATTTCTAAATGTTTACTACTCAGCTGCAGAAAATGCTTCAAAGGAAAACATCTGGGACATCCAGTCAGTGGTTCGGTATCCTGATGGCCAAGGAGTAATGTTAACCCTCAAGCCAAATCACAAAATAAATGATGTGTTGACCTTGGCTTGTAAGGTATACTGTTCTGCATCTTAATATTATTATTTAATTATACTCTTAGATCTTGAAAGCTCAGGTAGTCTTAAATCTCTCTGTCTCCTGTCTCTAAAATTATTTCCGTTTAGTAAGGAAGCAAAATATGAGTAATTTAAAATCCAAGGATCTTCAAAAAGCTTTTTATAACTGATTTAGAAAGGAAAGCCATCTTGTGTCCCTTTCTCCAAAACCTGTTTTAAAGTTTCATATTAGATGACTGTTTAGTTTGGATGATAGATGTCCTAACAACCAGGAAACACACTGAGACAAGGAACTGGTCTCTAGTATTTATTGCTAGTACTTAACAGGAATCCTAACAAACTGAAGAAGCGTGGGGAAAACCCAGACATATAACCCCCAAGGGTTAAGGCGGTCCCGATCTGTGTCTCTTTGAATGGCTGAACAATTCATCAGTGCTACGCATGCGCTTGACAGTCTGGATGGGAGCCCCCTGCTCGCCATCCTTACTCATGACAATAAGGAAGCAATATAATCAATGTCTTTTTCTGAATTAACCATGGAAATGCAGAGACCAACCTAATGCCATAAGTCCAGATAAGCAGATTTGCTGTTAGTAGTAGAAAGTAACCCAAATGCCTATTTTATTCAGCAAAAGGAAAGTGCTAGTTATTGGAAGTATTTAAGCCCAAATTCAATCTAATTAAGTTGGCTTTGATTTTAGTAACACGTGTCTGTACTTAGCTTTATGTTTGTGGAGGAAAGGATATTAGTCTTAGTAATCCTACAGATACACTTTAGTTACAGTTAATAGAATTGGCCGGATCCATGTTTGCAGTCTTGTTAGAACTAAGAGACTAGTGAGTATCGTGCCATCTTCCCTTATTTCAACTGGAGCTACTGAAATATACACTGATTTTGATTATATAGAAAATAAAGAAATGTGACGTTTCATTCATTCATTCATTCATTCATTCATTCATTCATTCAACTTGGATACCATCCAATTCCAGTCGACTCTGGGTGGCTCACAGAATAAAAGAAACAAATAGTAATATGCAATACAGATAAAATAAGCAATGAATAAGATGGCAGAACTGGACAACAGCAACATGCATACACCGTACAAGGGGCAGCAACCACCCTGCCCTGTAGCCTGGGAGAAGAGCATTAACCTTGTCCCAGCATCCCTGAGATTTTTTTTCCTGATAATATTCTAGCTATTAAGACTCAGAGTGGATTTTTAGGTTCAGTTTTTATCACTTGCACTTTGTATTTTGAGCGAAAGACAAGACGGGCAATTGTAAGACATCTTTGGGTGACCACTAGGTGGCATGAGAGTCCCGGAGACTAGTGGGAAAGTTTTGAGAAAGGAAATTGCCTTAAAAAATGAACATCTATAATTCTTTGTATAATGTACCTTAAAAAAGGCACTATTTGCCTTTAACCAGGATGTTAACTATATAATGACTATTGGGTTGTAATATAAATAAAAATTACAAACAAAAACTAGTTTTATTCATTTTTTGCATATATTTCTTCACTGTATCTATCATGGTTCCTGTTCCAATGTTCCTGTGAACATCGTAACCAGTTTCTTGACTTCTTTTTCAGTCAAAACATTTTTTCTGTTTTATCTTTTATTCTGATGTTCTTAAAAAATGTTTTCATACAAAGTCTCTTAGTGCTGATTCCTTTCTGCTACATCTTTCCTGGTCCTTTTTTCTAACCTTTCAGTGCTTCTCTGGTGAATGTCAGGAATTTTGTCTCCTTAGCTCAACTGTTATGTTTGAAGTTTTGTGTTTGTTTGCATTTCCATCTGGTGCAGGATTGGCTAAGAAATGAAAAAAAGAGAGTTAGATTTCTCATCTGTCTGAGACTGTGCAGTAGGTACAGTCAGGGATCATTTCTTTTAGCTGCTGAGTTGCAGTTTGGTGTTTGAGTAAGAATGTGATTTATTTGCTATTTAGATTCAACAGACCATTGTCATATCAGGTAGTCCTCGTTTAGCAACCACAATTGGGACCGGCAACGCAGTTGTCAAGTGAAGTGGTCACTAAGTGAAACTGTGACTGTGCTTATAATCTTACTTCAGCTTTCCTTTACTTTACAGACCTGTGAAGGTCATAAATGGAGGCACTGGTCACAAAGTTACTTGTTCATCACCAGCGTAACTGCGGTTGCTGTCTGAGACAGTCACTAAAAGAGGACTGCCTGGATCAGATTGTTTCTAAATAGCTGATTCAAAGAAATACCAATTATTTGGAAGGATAATCAAAGGAAAAGATGTATAATAAAAGTTATAAAAATAACATATCCTTTATGGTCTTAACCCTTAGAGGTTTGTAATATTGTATGTTCTGCTTGAAAATGAGTATGTGTAGCAACAGTATAGTTAATGCAGAGGTTATAGGCTAAGATATTGTAAGAAAATCCAAATTGTGAGTTTGGGGAAAGCTATTTCTTCCTTCCTTTCTTCCTTGGTCTGAAAAAGTTACAAACCCTGGAGAAATATGTAACTGAATTCATTGTAGATTAGGTTCAAGTGTTATGTTCTTAGTCTGAAAACCCATATTTACTGTGTCTGGAAAGGGCCATATGTATACACATTTTCTCTCCTGTTTTCATGGTATTTATCAACTGCTGGTGATGATATCTAAAAAAACAAAAATAAAAATAAAAGACAAATATATTTATCTGTGATGAGTCATGGCTTGGAAAATGTTGTTAGACCACACATTTCCTATTAAGGCACCTGACAGAATAGTGTAGAGTAACTTTGCCCAAGCCAGGTGTGCAAAGGATTGAGGGGGGAGGAGGAGAGATGTGTGAACACATGGCTAATTTCCAATCTGATCAGTCATCTCAAACAAGGGAGCAGTGAACACATTCACATGTTGATAGCATAATATAGATATGCTTATAATAACTGCCATGGTGGCCATGGCCAGATGTCAAACAGGTAAAGTCATTTGCTACCATTCCTAGTAGCCTCCAGAATGGTCTCTACCACCTCAATTTACCATTTTTTCCCTCCCCTTTTCTGTGGGCCCTCTTCCAAGCAAAGAGTGGATTATAGTTACCTATAATGTTTCTTAAGAATGCCTTGAGGTCTGTGTGAAGCCCAGAGACATTTTTGAAAATGAAGATTTTATTTGTGGCTTGTGTTTTGCTTTGCAGCATGTCAGGTTTCCCATTTTTCAAAATTAAGACATCTTTAAAACATTGAGTGAAGCATAGTGAGAACCCAGGAAGTGTTCTAGGAATTTGGGAAGTGGGGCTCATTTTATACTATCAGGGGATCTCTTCTTCAGGATTTTCTAGTAAAGAAAAATCATTGTAATTGCTGCTAGTCAGATTGAAACTCCTGGACATACTCTAGTTTTTCCAGCCAGTCTTGCATGTGAGAACTATTTTAATGTAGCCAAATACTTGTATGCAAAAGGAATTTTAAATGAAGAAAGGAGAAAATAGGAAAGAAGTTGTAATTGGAGGTACAATGCAAGTGTTCTAAAATTCTGAGTGGGGTTCCATTCACTTTCGATTTCATTGCCTGCAAAAAACCAAACTAAAAACCAGCCACTGTGCTCCTGGCTTGTTGGAGGATTCTTTGAAACAGCATGAGAAAAGGTAGTGGGAATTTTAAAAATGGCATTCTTCCTTTCTATTTGCAGAAGGCTTCCATAGAGGAAACCTCCTTCCATCTACAGAAGGAAAAGATACTGCATGCGTCAGTATTTACCATAGAATCCAAGCTTAAGTGTTTCACAATTTCTGAGGAAATTGAAAATAAAAATGCAGGAAGAGCCAACTCATGGCAAAAAGACCTTTCTTTTGACAGCCTATATTTATTCTTTCATTCATTCATTCATATCACGTGCCTGTTTTATGGAATATAATTAAGCCATCTGTGAAATTCGTAGAAGCTAAGAAATGCTAGTATAAACTGGACGAAGTTTAAAGTTTATCTTACCACTTGCTGATTTTTCTATATAGGAAATAATATTAGAAACTCTTGGTTTCTGAAAGCAACAGAATTTTACTGATACATAAACTTTACAGCCTGCATCATTTATTTATAAAGATGCATATTAGTTATTTAGGAAGTGACATGTTCAAGACTAAACGAAGATGTATCTTTATGTTTGTACAAATAGTTTCTAAATTATAGATATTTTCTTTTCTTCCTTTAGATTAAGCAGATGGAGCCAAGGCATTATGGCTTACAACTTAGAAGGCTTATAGATGAAAATATTGAACACTGTATCCCTGAAATGTATGAATATATTCAAGACCAGGTAAGTGCACAGGGTCAAGACATGCAGTTCCTAGATCAGAATCCTTATTTGAGGGATTATAACCTTTTATTCTTACGGAAAACATGACAAATTTTGCAGAGTTGTGTAGTTGGACAGAACAATGGATAGAGTACTTTTTAATCTGTCAGTTGTCCACTTTAGAATAAGAGACACCTAAAGAGTATAACTTGCCATGGACTGTATAATCTCTGACTTGCCATGGACTGTATAATCTCTTAACACCAAGAAATTAAATTCTCCAAACATTTCTTAATGGAGCAATCCTCTCATAGTCAAATGGGTTGAGGCATAAATAACTGATCTGTGAGGTGGAGAAAAACATTTGAAGCATTGTCTTTCAATGTTGGCTTCAGATAAATGGTTGAAATAGCCTTCTCCAACCTGGTGACATTCAAATGTGTTAGACTATTATCTCATCATTCATATTCACTACTGTCTGCTGACTGGCTGATGATTCTAATTTCTGTGGCCTTTGTAACGCCTTCTGAATTTAACCCTTACTCATGTATCTGTTGCATTCGCAAGTCAAGTGAGCTGAAGGATCTTACTTGTCTACGCAAGAGTGGACTACTAAAGAGAACAAAGTGATCTCCCATCTTCACTTGTACATGATGCTTGAGGGTTGTTTTTAGTAGCCCATCCTTGGTACTGAAAGTTTGACCAGGCCAGGGAGAAAATTGCTTGAAGGGTTAGAACTGCAGCTAGGCGAGATAAAAGAAAGAGGCGAGGCTTTGATTCTTGTCCAAATACAGAATGTGGATGGATTCTCTATCATGTTGTCTTTGATATTTTGAATGGTACTTTAAGTTAACTATCATAATTTTGCTATGCCCTACCCCAAAACACTGTACAGTGACTAAAAGAAAATTTAACAAATGAGATATAAAATCCCAGCAGAGTTGATGTGATCGTCAAAAGATTTTGCAATGTTTTGCTCTTAAATGGCATCCACAGCCTTAAAAATTAGCTGCCTAATGGAAAAGCTGATCCTAATGGTGACATAATTGGGCTTATTCCTTGAGTGTATTCTGAAGTTGTGCATCTGTCACCAGTTCAGCTTGTGATGGTATTATCTCTCCTACAGATATATGATGAAATAGAAATCTTTCCTTTGAGCATCTATCATGTGCATCTTACTAAGGAAGAGGGTGTAGCCGATTTTGGTGAGTCCGCAGTTTTCAAAATGTATGAGTCATTTTTGTTTTATTTTGGTTCTGTTTGACCCTCTTTTTTTCTCATTAATGTTTTGTCTATTTTAAGATTATATACTTGTGAGCAAACCCTGTTTTGTTGTTTTTATTAAAAAAAAAACAAAGGCATATGAGGACCTTTATAACCCTTTCTTAATTACTCATTTTCCCCCAAACCATTTTCCCCCCAGAATTTACTGAAGATCCTCCAAAGATTTGATGAAGCTGATCTTTGCTATGTAGAAATGCGAAGTCATTGATGTAGTCTCCAATGTGGTACTCATAATACCTGAACTATGTCAGGCCAGTTTTTTGTAATAATAGCTGACTGTAGCTCATGGACTAGACTGTCAACAGCTGTCTGTAGTACGTATGATAATGACTGCCCTTACTTTACAAAGAAGTTGCAGGTTCCTATTATGCAAAGGGGCCATTTTGAGGAAGAACTGAAAAAAAAAAGCCTTGCAACTTTTTCAACATACAGACAAAATATGACAAAAGTTGCCACAATGGGCCAAAACATTTATATCTCCTCTATAGCATGCATAGTAGTATGGTGCTCAGAGATCATTTTTTCTGTTACCATTCATTTGGGCTTAATGAAGTATCTCAACAAAAAAATGAGGGAACATTTGGCCATATAAAAGGGACCATACACTACAATTTCAAGACAGAAAATTCTGTCAACCTTTTGTGAACCTATGTCAGTGTGGTAGCACAGCACAAGTCAGACAGCCTCAAACATCACACCTTGAGCACTGATCTTTATGGCATGGCTTGACTGTGAGACTCTTTGGCACTTTTTAGAGAGAAAACCAGTAGATGCGGAGTTGCAGCCTGGTAACTTCCCGTTATCTAGAACTGCATCTCCCACAGTTCAGTACCATTATCTCTGCTGAGTGAGTCTGATAGAAGCTGAAATCTGAAATGCGTAGTGGCACCAAGTTGCTTACCCCTGTGTTAATATATCAGGCTGCTAGATGAGAGCTGACATGAGAACAGATTGGATAACAAGTGGAAAGTGGAGTGGAAAGAGAAAGGAGAAGAAACGCTCAATTGGTAGGAAATGGGGATATGATTTTTAAAGATGGAATTAATTTAAATGGAATGGAAAATTGAAAGGATGCTCTTGAGGTGGGAAAATTAAATACCCAGATTCTCTGAAGAATAAATTCATTTGGGTGGCAATTAACTGAAGGGGAAACTATTTTAAGTACTTGCTTTGTTGACTTGATAAGTCTTGTGTTCTGTTCCCAACACTGTTAGCAAGGATATAGTTTGTCTTTGGAGTTCTGTTTAGGTGATAGAAAAGACTTTGATGGAGTGGAGTATGTAGGGGCTTCGGATAAATGGAGCCAAAATAAACTATGACGAGTGATTTGGTTTGGAAGGTAAGAGAGATGGCATGTCTGCTGTTGAAGATACCACGTTACAAGGCTGCAACAACGATATTCTGCTGTTAGTAATTATTCTCCAGTGGGGTGTATTTTACTTTATATTATATAAGATGTATATAGTATTAATGAGTTGCAACATCTTAAATAATATAAAACTATATTCTTTCTATGGAATTGCTATCCAATACTAATTCTGCCTAGCTCATTTTAAGACAGTGGTAGTAACTCATATTCTTGAAGAAAGCAAATCTGATTTTTTTTTTCAATTCTAGGATTTGCAGTCACTGTGCAAGTTGATGAACACCAGCATCTTACCCACATCTTTATAAGTGATGTTCTTCCTGATGGGATAGCTTACAGAGAAGGTTTGTGCTGTCTCTCTCATTTAAATTCTTTTCTGATGACCTACACATGGCTCTAAACCATAGGTCTCCTAGAGGTACAAGGTATAGACAGCATATAAATATTCAAGGAAGCATGGATGGATGAATGGATGGGGGGATCATTTTATCATTTTCGGATACTCTTCAAGGGCAGCCCCATGTATAAAAACTTCTTCTTCTTGCCATCCCACCCTCACCCCCGTATATGCTTGTTGGGAAGCCATGCTAGATACTTGTTTTCCAAGAAGCATACTCTCAGCAAGCAGGTAACTGTGCATTTATTGTATATGAACAGGGAAAACATGTTGAGTGAAATGTCATCTACTTCATTTGGCTGAAATCATTGATTCCAGCAGCCTTATCTAGCCAACACATTGAATTAAATAGGGGTTTCTCTGAGTAAATCAGTTGCAATTTAAGAATATTCAAAGAATTCCATCTTGCCACATCAAGCCATGTTTTTATCTGCCCATTTTAAATTGCTGTTAATTCTGCACAACAGTAGTGATATGAACAAATGCCGTTTTTCATGGCTGTTGAATCCACTCACTTCTTACATTCCTTTATTGCTAATTGTGCCCATGTTCTCAGGAATTTTGTTCAGCTGAACTGGCTTCAGCTTATTGAGCTCAGATTGGACAAAGTTCTAAGCTAAAAGGGAAGGGAAGGCTTTAAGAAAGTAACATTTTGTCCATGTTTATTCGGGGGGCAATCCTGAAAGAAGGATTTAGGCTAGTAGCTTTTTGTCCTGGTTCATTGCCTCGATTGCTTTATTAAATAATGGAAAAATTACTTTCCTATTGTGCTTCACAAGAAACATTCTGCCCTTTTTAACCTCTTTTATAAGAAGCTTATATAAGAAGAAGATGCTTTCTTTAGTATGCAAATCTTAATTTTTACAAAATGTTTGTTGGATTTGTTGTTTCATCACAATCCATGAACTTTCATGTAATAAGATGAAAAAAACTTTTTTTTTACAGTTTATTATAATATGCTTTGATGTCTCCCATTGCTCTTGTGTCTACCCAGTCTTTCTTCTGCTTTCTCATGCTCCCAGGCTTGCGTGTCGGCAATGAAATTTTGGTTATAAATGGAGAATCTGTGTCCGAGCTTGACCTCAGGCAGATGGAACTGCTGTTCTCGGAGAAAAGTGTGCAGCTGACATTGACTACAGATCTCAAGAGCACTAAGAGGGCATTATGTACTTCTTGGAAAGATGGTATCATTTCCAAGGATGCAAGAAAGTTGTTGCCCCCGTCTAACCAATCACAACTCTTGGAAGAATTTCTGGATAACTTCAGAATGAATACAGCAAATGGTGAGATGATGCTTGAAGTTTCAAAATGACTTTTTTTCCTGTAGAAAAAGAGCAAATGCAATTATTTTAATGCCATTTCACTTTTTCCTTTTTCAGTAAACAGAGCAACCCTTAGAAGATAATAAACACACTTTTTATTTTTATAAACGACACCTTTACAACATAGGAATCGTTGCAGTATTAAGCATTTCTTTAGATGAAAGATCAGTTAATTAGTTGATTGATTAAGGACTAGTTTGTTCTTGGACCAGTTTTTCAGAAGATATTCTAAGCTATGGAAAGGACTTCATAGATCTTTTACTCTCAGAGAAAATGTCGGACATAAATTCAAGAAATAAAAAATAATAAATTCATGATTTGTCTTCTATAGAACAAAATTAATTCCAATAAGTGGGAGGGTGATATTTATAAACATATGTAAAATATACATGTCACTTTTATACTGCAACCTAGGGAAAAGAAAGTAGAGGTAGTCCTCACTTAATGACCATTTGTTTAGTGATGGTTCAGACTTATGACGGTGCTGAAAAAACTGACTTACAACTGGTGCTCACACTTAAGACTGTTGCAGCATCCCTGCGGTCACATGATCATGATTTGGGCGCTTGGCAACTGGTTCACATTTATGACCGTCGCAGCTTCCCATGATCATGTGATCGCCATTTTCAACCTTCCCGGATGGCTTCTGGCAAGCAAAATCAATGGGGAATAGCATGATTTGCTTAATGACCATGTGGGTCACTTAATGGCCACTGCAAAAAAAAGTTGTAAAGTCGAGTCAGATTCATTTAATCTGACTTCACTTAGCAATCGAAATTCTGGTCTCAATTGTGGTTGTTAAGCGAGGACTACCTGTACAGTATAATTTTAAAAGGAGAGTATTTACAGAGGCAGAGGTGGGCGGTGAATACATTTATAAATAAAATAAATAAAATTTACCCAATTGTATAGTTGCTACCAAAAACGCTGACTGAGAGCCAGTGTGCTATAGTGGTTTAGAGTGGAACCAGCAAAAACCAGGTTCAAGTCCACTCCGTTACTGAGCTTATTGGGTGGCGTTGGGTCAGTCACTCGCTCTCAGGCCAGTGTGTCTTACAGGGTGATAGTGTGGTTAATTGAGTCGTAGCCCTCAGACATGCTACCTGGAACTTCCAAGGAAAGGCAGGATATAAATGCAATAAATCAATAAATAAAGCAGCATGGGAAAACCAATTAATAGTAGGTTGCCTGTTTCTGCTCAACATAACAGGAAATTTCGTATTCAAATATTTAAAGATCATATGGCAATACAACAGATCTCAGAGTAACTTCTCAGTGTTGTGACATTATGCAGCACTTACACATAGATAAAACTACCTTGCAGTGTCTTTTAATGAGATTTAGGTCATGGAGGGGATGCTGTTCACTGGGACAATTGGCAGGGAGGCTGCTTAGCACTTCCTTCCCAGCCACTTTTCTATGAAAACTTGCTCCCAAAACCTGTTCTTCTATTAATGTCATAAATAACGCAAGTAAAGATATTTTTTTCTGCATTGGTGGAAAGTCAGCTTCAATTGCTGATTGACTGAACATAATCCATAAGGAGAGGGTTGAGCAGCCTTCTTTCACTAGACCTTCAGGCAAAGTCACATAATTCATGGGTTCTTGGTATGTATTTCTGTGTGTGCACATGCTTGTTTTAAAGTCATCAAGTTGTTGCATCAGTTAGTACAAGTATCTCTCATGTGAATTTGCAGTTTACCTTGGATAAGTGTTATTGAAATCTGTGTTTTTGGGACAAGTGATTCGTAACACTGAAAGTACAGAATTTTGCTGTCTAAATTAGGTATGTGATTTTGATACTTTTTCTGCTGAAACTTGAAAATGCTTTCTAGAAATCATTTTGTTTCCCATATAACAGTACAGTAGAGCAAGTAGTGTAACTCAGACTTCATGGGTGGAAGTACAACAGATTAAATAAACAAACAAACAAATAATGTCCAGGTCACAAGACGTAATTAACCATGTTTAGGCATTTGTTTGAACGTATGAAGGACTCATACAATGGGATAAATGGGCTTGCCCTGGCCTTTTCTCGGTCTTCACATAATCAAGGAGGACTTCTGAAAAGGAGTGGTACTTGCATTGCCTTGAACATAGTTACTCCATATGATTCAGGACCCAATTGTGCTGATAGCAACATTTTTGTTCTTCACCTGTTCAGGCAAAATTCTGATAACGATATTGCTCAGTTCTGCTCTTTTGTGGCCAGTGCTGTATCCAGTTCTGCATAACAGATACCTGCAGTGTGTCTAGAATACTTTAGAAACGAATCCTTTGAGGAAGGGTTAAAAGTATACTTGGCTTTTAGAAGAGAAGATTTAATAGAAGGGATACTAGCCATCTTACACAAAAACTTTTCAGCAGGAGGAGGCAGACTCTCTTTCTCTGGGAATATTTAAACAGATGGCTTTCCGACAGGGATGTCATCGTTGCAGATTCTTGCACTGAGCAGTGTTAGACTCGGTGGCGTCTAAGCTCCATTCCAGTTCTAAAATGTAATTATTCTTTTTTACCACTAAACATGAACAATCACTAGAGAGACATTTTTGGATTGATAATTATAAAGCAGCTTTATTAGGTCATGTTTAAAATAAAATAAAATTGCAAGTCTTAGGCTACAATAAGTAGCATCTGTCTCATAAGTCTTTGTTCCATTTAAATGAAATTGGAGCATTGGCATATAAAAGCTCCTGCCATAAAACAAAAATTATGGAGCTAATAAATTATAGTTCATTATATAGGATTTTCCCTCAGTTTATTCGTTTGACATTATAGGCAAGCATTACCTGGCATATTTACCATGCCAAGTACCTGCTCTTTTACTAGTGATGCTATTCTTTTAGAATATATTTTGTAACTTTTATTTGTCTCCACATATAGTATTATAATAAAAATGAGCATCCTATGTATTTTATATTTGGCTGTCTGATTCAAAGAGCAGCTGAGGTAGACATGTTTACCATGAACTGGAGGCAAGAAGAATGATTGGAAATGTGTATTTGTGAAAAAGTCACATTTATTAGATTAATTTAGCATATAGAATATGCCTTTACAAATGGTTTATAATAGAAACAAACCCCAAATGGGTTTGTCTTTATGCTGCTCATGTTCTTCCTCAATTGGTGCCCTAGTTAATTTGCAGTGACTTATCAGCCTACTTATTACACTCTAACCTATGAAAATCTTTATTAATTTTGATTTCCTTTTCCCATTCTCTAAGACTACATGCTGAGTGGATGAAAATACAAGAATTCCTATGTCTTGATTAGACCAAAGATATGTCTAGTCTTGCCTAGTGGCTCTGACCCTCATTGAGCTAACGTGTTTTAAACATATCAAAAAAAGAAAAGAAAAAAAAAGGAGGCCACTCCAAAATGACTGAGATATTGGCCAGTGATTAGTTGTGGGTGGTGATCTGGGAGAGCATTGGTAGGTAAGCCTGTTGTGTGAATATGTTCACAGCTAGCTTAACTCTGGAACCAAAAATGTGTCTTCAGTTGGTTTCTGTCATTTTTACTACAGCTGATCCACAATGCATGCTTCTACGGTAAAATCTCTTCTCTGGGAGTAGCTGTTCCTTTTCCATACATTCTGAAAAGATTGTTCTAATATTCTTGAACCTAACAAACAGTACTAATATTCTGGAACCTAATAGATAGTGCTAATATACTTGAACCAAATTATCTTTACGCTGTCCTTGGTCATTAGAATGGGAACTCAACAGACAGCACTGTATTATAATCATTATTTCATATTATTTATGAATCCTTACATGTACCCCAAAGAGGTTTCTTGCTCTAAGATATATTTTGCAAGTAATACACAAAAAGGCATTAATCCCAAAACAATGTTTTGGAAAATGACTGTTATTGCCAATTGGTGGGATGTCTCTTTTTTGAGTCAGCGGGAGTCTCTTGAATTTCCTTTCCATATGCAGATATACTGGATTACAGCTACAAGTCCCATGAACACCAATTTGAGAATGAGCTCCAGGATAAGATCTCGGACTATAAGATTGTAGAGCTGATTTTGAGAGTTGCGAGTGACTGGTTTATACACTTCTGCTGCGATGACATTAAATAAGAATGTATGACCTGCCAGATGTTGCTAGACTACAACTTTCAGTAATCCACACCTTCCTTTAGCCATCCCTAGTCTAAAGAGTCAAGAGGAGGAGGAGAATGGGAAGGAGAAGGAGAAGGAGCACTTCATTTTAAGATACCTTGTACAAACCCCCCAAAGCTATGTGCTTCCTGAAATTTGCCCCTCTTGCAGGCAAAATATTGGTGAGAGATTTGGGAGACCTTGCCTACTTTTTAGAGTAGTGTTTCTCCACTTTGGCAACTTTAAGATGTGTGGACTTTAGCTCCCAGAATTCCCCAGCCAGCATGGCTGGCTGGGGAATTCTGGGAGCTGAAGTCCACACATCTTAAACTTGCCAAGGTTGAGAAACACTGTTTTAGAATGTGGTTCTCAGCATGCAGCTTGAAAGCCAAGCATGGTCTCTGGCCTGAAAAAAAAAGTTATATACCTCTGGTTTAAATTTCACCAAGAACCATATTGAGTTTGGAGGCAGAAACTGATGGCTACTCCCATTCTCTCCCCTCCCCTCCATCCATGACATTCCATTCATAAACTGGAGTGCATTGCTAATTTGAGTTTATAGGTCCTTCAAGAAAGGAAAACTCAACATAGTCAAATTGCCCATATATCTGATTCTAAACTAAACTGGCTTTCTCTGCCTTTCCATCCTGCACTGGTGGCAGCACTTTGCAAAAGCTTTTTTTTTTCTTGATGCACAATTGCACTAATATAAGGCTCTGGAGAGGAAATAGCTAATTGTAGGTTAGCTGGTAGGCAACAAGAAATGATTGATTAAAGAGTTCATTTCAGCAAAGTGGTAACATGGAGAATCAGAAGTATGTTAAAGGACAACTTACGTGGAGGTATTTCGTGTTAGAACTAAATGGAAATTATTTATGATCAAACAATGCTTAGGATCTTGCCCACAGGGACAGGCTTAATCTGATTATTATGAGGAGCACAGCTTTATATTGAGTAATGTGCAGAACTTAATTCTTTTTTGCAGTGTTGAGCTCTAAAAGATCCTTCTTGGAAAACAATTCATTGTTTTGGACTATTCACTTTTCAGCTCCATCCTATGGAATAGTTGGTTCCCTGCACACAGCAGATCTTTCATTCTTGTTCAGTTACTATATTCTCCTCCTCTCTCTCTCTTTCTTTCTCTGTGTTCAGGCACTGTCTGACTCTCTCATCAGCATGATCTAAAATAGAACTAACTAATGATGTACTTTCCCAATTTCTGCAGTGGTTGGGCATACCTAATTTTGCTATGCCATCTGCTTTTATTTTTAGTTCTCCATCCTCTTCCCCTCTTTTAGTGTCAATGAAGTAAAAGGCAAGGTGTCATCCTCTACCAGAGAGCAGCTTGCCATCTATTCTTGAGCCAGTTTGGTCTAGTGGTTAAGGCACCAGGCTAGAAACCGGGAGGCTGTGAGTTCTAGTCCTGCCTTAGGCATGAAAGCCAGCTGGGTGACCTTGGGCCAGTCCCTCTCTCTCAGCCCAACTCACCTCACAGGGCTTTTGTGGGGAAAATAGGAGAAGGAAGGAGTATTAGGTATTTCACTGCCTTGAGTTATTTATAAAAATAATAAAGGCAGGATAAAAAATAAATATTCTTGATGTTTGATAACTTTTTTTGCTGCCGTGCAACAGTGCACTCGTTCAAATGGGTGCGTCTTCAGAGTAGAACTGTAAATGATGAGAAGATAGTTAGCAGGCTGATGCTTAAAAGCAAATTCCTCATTCCTCCTTATGCCTCATTTCAGTTTCCTCTTCATTTGCAGAGAGAAGAGTGAGTTGGTAAGAGCAGTGTTGATTAGCATGCAATTAAACCTTTGTTAATTAAGTGGGCTAAAGCATCATGCAAAGTTTGCATCTGCTTCCTCTCCTTAAAAGAAAGATATGTTTTCTTTATTCCTCGTTTGTTTTCTTGACCTCTAGCTTTGATATCAAAGCCTCTGAAGAGTGCATACAATCTTAGCTTTTTTCAACTTCGACTATGTTCAGATCCTTATCATTGTGCCATGTTCATTGTAAGGTCTGTACTGCTGTGGTAGTTTAGAGAATTGTGTTTTCGTATGTTTTCATGGGCTTTCTCTCTGTTGCTTTGCTCATGATCCCATCTGTTCACAGTGTGCTCAGCTTTGAATTGAATAATTAATGGTGAGGGAACAATTGTGTTCTTTTTGAAGTTTGGTGGGTTATATTATCTTTTCTTTGAATGATAGTGAATCATACATTGCCTGTCAGGTCAACACAACATAGTGACATTCATATAATTAAGTTGGCAACTCCAGACATAGGTGCATATGGGCCTGGATACAGGCAAAATACTGAATTCTTTCAGTCTCTCTGAAGTTGCCTGGCATTCTTGATGTTCTAAGGCTTTATTGCATCTGTTTTGCCTAAGTTTACTGCAGCAAACATATCCTTCTGTACTTTATGCAGTATACAAAGTCCATTCATTCTAATCATTGCATGATCCATATAGCTGAAGAAATTAGAAGTACTCTATATGAAATTTTATTTTTTCTTTTCTTTTCTTTTCTGATGGGCTACTAAATCTGAGCTGCAAAAATTCCAGTAATCATTAGATGATAGCAAAGAAATCCAGAAAAGCCCCACTTGTTTGCTGCCAACTACTGGTGTCTCTGATATTTGCAGCCCAGATCTAGTAGCCCTGACCCATATTGTTAGATATTGGCAAAATATAGTTCTAGTTTTCTTTACACTTTTAGCTGCTCATTCTGATTGCTGCTATTTAAGCAAAGTAGTAATATAAAGAAGGAAGCCAAGGTGATTCTTCTCCTCCCTCTGCTTTTGTGCCATTAATAACCATAAGAACCATAGCATGTCGCAGAACAATGTGTTTGTCCAAGAAAAAAAATTGATATGTATGCAGACATTTGTATTGGATGTTTTATTCAGCCAGCACACGCTGTACCACATTGTAGACAGATGATGCTGAGGAACGCAAACTTTGTTCTAGCAGACCAAATATTTGTATTACTTCACAGGGGTTATTTTAGCTGGAGAAGGCAAACAGATCTTCAGAAGTCTATGTTCCCTGTCACTTTACTCAAATAATTATATATAAATGAAAGAAAACATATATTTCTTATATCTAGCTTTTCATTTTTTTTAATATAGATTTCAGCGATGTTCCTGAAGTTACTGGAGGTCTAAAAAGGAGCAGCACAGATGGCATGCTGGACCGGCCTCCAGAGAAGGAGAAACTTGATTTACCATTCAGGGTAAGAGCAGTGCTTAAAAGTTAATGGAGAAAATAGAGAGGTATGGAAGGCATACTGACTGCTTTTGTGGATGGAGTAGCACTAATAATGTACTTGCACATGCATACACACACACATATCCATATCCATAGACACAATTATATAAATCTCTTTCTTGGACTATGTGTTTCATAGCCGATGTGGTATAACACTTAAGGTGTTGGACTAGAAGCAGGGAGACCCAGGTTCTGGTCCACCCTCAGCCATGAAATCTCATTGGGTGAATTTGGGCCATTCTTTCTCAGCCCAACCTACCTCACAGAGTTGTTGTTATAAAGGAAAATAGGAGGAGGTGGCACTATATATGCTGTCTTAAGTTCCTGTACAAAAAAAAACGTGGGATATAACTCTAATTAATTAATTTCTTGAATCAATATTGTGTAAGTAATATAAGACCTTGAAGAAGAAAAATTATATTAAAGTTGAATGAATCTAGTAATCAGGATTGGGTATAGATGATAAGCTACTGAAGTCTGGGGCTTGTGTGTTCTAACTGACAGCACACTGAATTTATATTTGCGAGATGCAGTTTAAATCTCCGGCCTATTAAATGCAAAAACTTTGACAATCACAAGGTTGTTGCTAGAGTGAATGAGATCAAACTCCTTGGATATTTACCCCTGCTTCTTGGTGATGATGCCATCTGTTCAGTTGTGTCTCATTCTCAGCGATCTGTGGACCAGCTCTCTCCACATTTTCTGATCTTTTACGGCTTCTTTTAGTTGTTTTATGCTCTGGCTGCATCTTAAGTTATTGTTAATATTATGTTGTTTATGTGTTAATTAGGGGGACGCGGTGGCGCTGCGGGTTAAACCGCTGAGCTGCTGAGCTTGCCGATCAGAAAGTCAGCAGTTCGAATCCGCGTGACGGGGTGAGCTCCCGTTGCTAGTCCCAGCTCCTGCCAACCTAGCAGTTTGTAAACATGCAAATGTGAGTAGATTAATAGGTACCGCTTCGGCAGGTAGGTAACGGTGTTCCGTTTAGTCATGCTGGTCACATGACCACAGAAGTGTCTACGGACAAACGCCAGCTCTTCGGCTTTGAAACGGAGATGAGCACCGCCCCCTAGAGTCGGACATGACTGGACTTCATGTCAAGGGAAACCTTTACCTTTACCCTATGTGTTAATTGTTCTGGAAAAATAGATTTATCTTTAGAGCTCAGATCAGTTAATACTTACTTTTGTATTCATCAATGTTGTGAAAATATCACTACCATCAGTGAAAGAAGAGACTTTGCTGCATGTGAGGTTCTGTTTGTTTATTCTCCACTGGGCTTAAAACTGGTAGGAAAAAAAAGGGAATTCCTTAAAAGGAGCTTAATTAAAAACCTGGTTGAGGAATGCAGTACATTTAAAAAACGCTTAAGGTTTCTACTAGAGAAAGTGGAACAGTATTGTACTATAGTCTCATTAAGTTTGAAGGGAATCAGGAAGAGATTGTTACTAGATTGAGAACATATTCTGAAGCTGAAATGAAATTCTGTTATAGAGCTGCCTTGATCAACTGCTTCTTGCTTCAAGACAAGCAGAGTGGAAATTTATGTCTGTGAGAACAGTACAATACTATCCATACATTACTGCTATATTTAGTGCCAGGGAATTCCCAAGTTCTGAACCCAACCAAAAATAAAATGCTGTTTTAGTCCTTAAGAGTCCTGAAATGTGCTGTGGGTCATTATTGCCTTCATACTCTTTATATTCCACTGCATACTATGTTCTGAGGCATCCCAAGTGAACTAAGGCCCTAAAAATAATAAAGCTAACAAAATGAAGCAATTCACACCCACCCATCCACAATTTTATTAAAAGTTTTAAAAAGAAAGATAAAAACTAATACAAACTAATATAAAGTAAAGGAGAAAAGAAAAAGAAAGAAATCAAAGAGAAAGCTAAAAGTGCAAGAAAGGGAAAAAAAGTAAAAGAAAAATAGAAAAGAAAGAAAAACGATACAAAGAAGTGGCATCCAATCTGCTTTACAGCAGTTGTAAGTACAACTGTAAAGTTATCTCTTACTCTTTGGTTACAGCATGACTGTCTTCTTTCTATAATCTAGCCTATCTAATCATCAAAACCATAACTCATGAGTTCATTTTTTTCTGTTTTCCTCAAAAAGTCCATAAGGGACTTCCAATCAGCAATAAATGTAGATATTGTCTTTTCTCTGATCAAAGAAGTCAAATTAGCCACCTCAGCAAGTTCTGTCGTCTTCACCAACCATTCCTCCATTGTGGGTACTGCCGAGTCTTTCCATCTTCCTCAAACATTTTCTGAAGTAAATCTGGTGAAATTCCTCTCTTAACAAGTTGCTCTAATGATCCTCTCCTCCTCTCTGCTGTTTTTGCTGCTTTTCTGGTGGTTGCCATTATAATATTGTAATCCAAAAGTGAAAGTGTCCCAATTGCAATGGAAAGAGTAAAAGGCAAGCTTTCCCATTTTTTCTGTTTTGTCTTCCTGTGCCCTTAATAATTTTGTCTGAAATGGCACTCCATAGTTAACAGTCAGCATCACAGTCTGGCTCATATTATCTTTATCTTTTGTTTTGTAAAATCCACCAATTGCCTGCACTCTTTAATAGTAAACAACAAACATTTTCATGAAGGTCCAGTTTGTCTGTCTATTTTAATTCCAATTTATTCAAAAGCACTTTCACCACAGAGTAATCTTTCAAAATAATTGTCGCCTTTATCTGTTTTAAACTTTCTTACATCTACTCCTTGTTAAGCTTTTTGCCAAAAGTTTTTGAATCTTAAACCCGTTTTTTCCCTTTGTAATCCAGAAAGAATGTTGACTCACCAAGTGGAATTCTTTTATCCTGCCTCTCAAAAAATCTCTCTTTAGCTGTAAATTAATTACATACAAAAGTGTTTAAGAAAATGAGGCTTGTACAGGCCTTGTGTCCATATAGGCTGCATTACAGCTGTCCTGTTCAGACTATGAGCGGCCAGACAGAATTATTATCGAACTCTTTATTGAAAACAACTATTTACAACAGTAAAAGTCCTGGTGAATAAATAAAGCAATTTCGATCAAGACCACCCAGGCAATGACGGATGAACAGACAAGGCTGCAGGATCAGACTGTGGCAGAACACCAAGGCAGAATTCAGCTAACTCTCTGATCGAAGCTGTCAGACTTGGTGAAGCTAGAGTACATGGCAAGGCAGAAGCTGGAGGCAAGGTTCTGTGAACTGGCACGCAGGAAGGACTGGGCTGACACATGGAGGCTAGGTGGACTGGAACCTCTAGGCAAGGCTTGGCTCTGGAGGCTAAGCTGGACTGGAGAGGCTAGGCAAGGCTAAAGAGACTGTTAGGTTGTGCTAACTTTACAGAGCCTTTATCCCACAGTTTGCCAAGCTCACCTCTTGGACCTGCTCAAGAAGAGATCCAGATTCCATTGGGGTGAAGTTGAGGAACAAGCATTCCAACGACTCAAGGTAGCATTCATGACTGAACCCATTCTTAGACATCCAGATCCTAGTCAACCCTTCTTCGTGGAAACTGATGCTTCAGAGGTGGAAATTGGAACCATTCTGTTGCAGAAGGATCCTAAAACCAGGACATTGTGTCCTTGTGCATGTTACTCAAGAAAGCTGTCGCAGGTGGAGTGTGCCTATACCATTTGGGAGAAAGAGCTACTGGTGATCAAGGTAGCATTCAAAGTCTGGTGACATCATTTGGAAGGAGCTTGGCATATAGTTGAAGTGAGAACACACCATCGGAACCTAGAACATCTAAAAACAGCGCACAACTTGAATCAACAACAGATTCCTTGGTCAATATTCTTTTCATGATTTAATTTTTGAGTCATGTACATTCCTCGTGGACACACTCAAAGAGCAGACGGTCTGTCTAGAAAATCAGAGTATGAAAGAGGTACTCCTCCACTACCTCCTCATCCAGTAATCCCAGCAGAGAAATTAGCAGCAACCAAGTTTGGTGAAGACCTAATGCAACAGCTCCAGGATCAGCAGGAAAATGACCCATTTGTGTAGAAACAGAAGAGTGAGCTAAAACAACTTCTGGTTGAGTAAGCAGCATTATGGAGTTGGGCTCGTGGACTGCTATGTTTCCGGGATTGCTACTATGTACCCCCTGGAAAACTCCGAGAAAAGATACTTTGTTGGTGTCACGACAATCCAGCTGCAGGCCATTTCGGGTTTTTTAAGTCTCTTAATCTATTGTCTCGAGAATTTTGGTGGCCTCGCATGTTGAATGATGTCAAGCAATATGTACTTTCATGTCCTGAGTGCCATCAAGCGAAACATCAGACTGGCAAACCTGAAGGCCTTCTTATGCCACTTCCCGTGCCAGAAAAACCATAGGTGTCAGTATCTATGGATTTTATCACTGATCTTCCAAAGTCCAATGGAGCCATGACCATCCTATTGGTAGTAGACACTATGACCAAGATGGCACATTTTATTGCTTGCCCAGGACTCCCTGCCACCCAAGAGACTGCACAATTGTATATTCAAAACATTTTCTGCCTTCATGGGCTAGCCAAGCGAGTGATTTCAGACCACAGTGCGCAATTCACCACTAAGTTTTGGAAGGCACTTCTTCAAAATCTAGGGATTCAAGGAAACCTCTCGTCATCTCATGATCCCCAACTGGATGGGGAAACTGAACATATTTGGTTATCAACTAAATTGATAACTAAACACCTGCCTTCAGCACGCCCTTCAAAGAAATTGGAACACATGTTTGTGGGGCCTTTTCCTGTAGAGGCGATCATTAATCCAGTGGCATTCCATCTCACACTACCTAAGCATGGCTGGACTGGAGAGTCTAGGCAAGGCTTGAATCTGGGAGCACGCCTGGATTGCACTGGGGCGATGCGACGAAGCTTAGAGCTGGACACGAGACTGTGCTCAGCAGGACGGCAAGAGGAGGTTTGACTGGAACGGCTTGTGCAGGAGGTGGGTCCACGATTGCAGAAGGCCCTGGCACTCGTTCCATGCTGGCTACAGGCAAGGCTTCTGACTCTGGTAAGGACACTTCCACAAGTGCTCTGAGCTCGAAGGATCGGTTGTCTCCGGCAGCTTGGTCCTCTTGTGCCTCCCATTTAAAGCGATCCCTTCCGCTCCTTTTCTCTCCTGCAACCAGTCTGTCTGCCTTCTGATTCGTGTGCTTCTCTGATTTCCTGTCTCGAGCGCTGATTGGAGGATTCAAATCTCCCTCAGGAGTTTGTCCAATCTGTGTCTGCAAATTCTCCAGCTCTGTTGAGTCACTTTCTGGTTTAGATTCTCTGAGTCCCTCCTGATAAGTTTTGTTTTCCCCTTCTGACTCTGCAGGGCCACAGCTGGGGGGGGGGGGCAAGCGGGGCATGTGCCCCAGGCGCCACGCTGGGGGGTGCCAAAATGGGCATGGAATCCATGTTTGCCCCAGGTGACACAGACCCTAGTTGCGGGCCTGTGACTCTGGATAGGTTTCATTTTCGGAGTCAGAAGCGGGCTCAAATGGCTGTGAGCTTGATTGAAATCCCTATTCCCAGCTGCTCAGCTCATGAGCTGACTGTAAATATCTCATGAGGAGCAGCTGTCCAGAGTGCAAGTGGGCAATCCCATGGTCTCTCCTTTATCTGGAAAGACTGTGCCGGCCAGAAGTCACCGTCTACCTGCTGATCTCTGCTACAATGCCATCCCCAGTCCTTCAGGGACTTCTAGTCCACCATAAATCCTCACCCGGAAGCAATTCACATATTTAAACTCAAAGAAACATTGGTCAAAAAGCCATTGATTAACATGCCATGTATTTCCAAAGGATTTGGAATAAAATCATCATCATCATCATCATCATCCCTGCCAGTGGAAAGCAGTGATGGAGTTCTGTTTTGGCAGTCAATTCACACGGATGGGTGTAGGCTTAGTGACCTTGCTAGGGAAAAAGATGTGGACTGAAGCAGAACCTACATCTTAAAAAGAACGTGTGAGACAAGCTACTTTTTGAGAAAGATATCTGAAGTTTTGATCTGTGTGATGCCACTCAGTGTGTCAAAATACCCCCCACAAAGGCTTCTTGTGCATGTCAACTAGTAAACAGAAGAAAACTACAGAAACAGGTGTAAGCACATGGGAAGACAGGAGAACTGACAAAGCGACAGCAGTTAGTGAAGCAGAATCAATGCTTCCTGGGATGCTACTCAGTGGCGTCAATAAGCAAGAGTTTGTTTGATCCCCCCCAGTGTGTTAAATTGCAGAAAATAAAGATGGCAGTAATTACAGCTTTGCCTCTATGAAGGTAGGGGTTGTTTGTCCCCTTAGTTCTCCTTTATTTGACCTTTCTGTAAGGTGTTGCAATCGGACAAAAAGCAGTATGGGTCAAGAAGTATTCCACCATTCAGAGGAATCAGGGCAAGGGATTTAGTCACATATACTTGTTTTAATAAGCCATCTTTACTTTAAATTTTTCTTAATATTCATAGATTTTGGATCCTATTATAATCAATTGCATGTGGAAACCATGGTAAAATATTTGCATGTATTTTAAACTATGGCAAACTAGTACTGACCATCTGCTTATATGGCAAGATCATTATTCTTGCATGACAAAACAAATCTGCATTTTAAAATAGTTCATAATGGCCTGCTAAAAATCTAATTCATTGGCTGGCAATGCCACATCCAACTCATTTGTCCTAGCTCAAAGGAGTCAGTGGTCAGTTTTGCTGTGCCATTTTGGTACAGTTCATGTGGATGTGAGAGCAAATGAGCTTTGGTACCAATTTGAATTGCAGCTGAATTAATACAGCTGAATTAATTCAGTTTGAAGATTATGGAAATGCCTAAATTTTTGCCATTTGTTTTTTCTTCCATGGCTGTCATTTTAATGAGGTTAAAGTCCTTGTGAAACACGGGCCCTCTTTGTGTGGTGGGTGGGTGGGGAGAACTGTTTTCTTTTTTCCAGCACAGTTAAGAGATTCTGAATATACTTAAATTCAATTGAGGAGAAGAGAGTAGCATTTTATAGCTTAAGGGTTATAGGGATAAGGTATCCTTTTTGTTTTTTTTAAGTCATTTTTTTAAAATTAAAGCTGTAGCAGTTTGCTTACTTTGGGGAAAGAACTCAGGAAGAGCAGCAGAAATGAATGTATTACACGGGGATAAAAATAAAAGAAGTCTAATGAGATATACTATGCCTCTCACATCAATTCTGTAATTCCTCCTTGAGTTTGAGACATCTGTGCTTCTGGTCAAACTCATTTAGGACAAAAATGCTCCTTCTCAGTAGTTCTATAGGTAGGTTATAGCTCTGCTTGACTGCAGCAAGTCCCTGGTGGAAAAAGGATGTGCATATTTTGGGTGCTCAGTAAATGCTTGGGTGCCAACCTGGTTTCCTTTTGTTTTGTCAAGCGAAGGATTCCTTTCAGCTTCCATTCTTCCAGCTGTTTTGTGTTTTCTGCAGCACCCTGAAATGCCACCACTGTGGAATAAGCTGAAGTGGGGGCTGACTGCTGGCCAGTGGTCATGACTGGTTCCTTTGCATTAGGAAAGAAGTAGATACAGGGCTCAAGCTTTTCACCTGGGTAAAAGCCCCACTATTGACCTCTGCTTTTAGCCTGGGCCTTCTGCATCTGCCTATCTGTTATCTGAAAAAAGCTTTGTGGCCAACCTTGGATGCTCTTTCATGAATTCAAAATAGCTCTGTGTTTCTCTTATGATCACCATTCAAACCAAGTTCAACACCCTTGCCATGAAAATCCCAATGCATTACTCTATGTCTTCAGTTTTATTAATCTGTTGGAAAACTCTCATATTATCCAAAGGGAGATCGCAGTCTGTTCTTCACCATGGTCCCAATTTTCTTGCTTAAATTAAATGGAAATTGCTTCTCTGCGTGTGTTCCGTTGCCTCTGTTTTTTTAAACAACTGCAACATGCTAATCAATATATAATTTCAAGACTGAAGGAAACAGACTTTTTATCTCATGAATTTCAAGTCTCTTTGTGCTCTGTTCTATAAGCTTAGAAATAACAGCAAGTTCAGACGAACAGCTATATCTTAAAACAAAATGGTAATGATTAAGTAAATACAAACAGAAAGTTAGCTTAAAACATTTTTCCTTTACATTTATTAGCCAGGGTCATTGTAAGAAATTGTAAGGAAAAAGATAGACAAGAACTGTACCTGTAACTGTATCCTCTCCTTCTGAAGAGATGTGATTGTGTGTGTGTGTGCATGGGTGCACGGGTGCACATGGAAGCTTGGTAGTATTGGTCACAAAGTGTTATGGTGTTAGAATCCTTTTCTTGGATAATGTTACAAATATTTTCAGTAGGTCACCTAGAGTGTTCTAGGAATGGAAAAGTGCTTTCCAATCAAATCACTACCAGACTTGGCTGAACCTCCAACTATAGCAGCGTGTTTCATAGCCTACGATTTCTACTAATGATTGCCCTTTTCTTGACTGGAAGGTGCCTATTAGAGCAATTTCGTATGACCCATCTTCAGCAGGGAGGTGTGTGTGTGTATGGTGGGTGGGGAATTAGAAAATGATTGCTGTAAAGATCATGTGAATGACAGGGAAAAAATGCATATTTTTCCATTAAAAAAAACCCTCTTTCTTATAAATAGCCATAGGACTTTTACAGCAAAATGCTCTTGGAAAATGCTTGATTTCTGCCACTTCATATTGGTGCCTGATTTCCCTGAATACATTTTTTTCTCAAAATATAGTGGCAGAGGAATCTTGTCATTATGTAATATTGTAAAGTGTGGGGCTATGTGGAAGCACAATGTGGAGAAGAGGGTGGTGACGCTAGAGGTTTTCGGTGCAGATTGGAAGAGCAGTCAGTTTGGGGAGTATTTCATGAAACAGATTGCAAGCGATACTCAGCATTTAGCAGACAACAGCTTGAGATACTAGACTTGGAGGGAGCAGATTCTTTTTCCATTATATATGTAAGTGAAGAATGGACATTCTCTTTCATCTAAACTCCACAAGTGTGTCTGTTTGTCTCTGTGTACATAATGCACACTTATGTTTGATGTTATTTGCTTTCTTGGAAGCTGTATCATGTACTGTATTTTAAAACTTCAGCAACGTAGTGCCTTTCTTTAAAAGTAAAGCTGCTTTAGTAGTAGATGGTTTTCACAAAGCATAGATTCATTGTCTGTGGGGTGGTGGAGGGAGGAACTCTGCTCTTCCCTCTATTTAGTAAATTAACAAGGTGGGTAGCTGAGTGAATGAACAGAAATGACCTCTGCCAGTGGATGTAAAACTGAGCTAAAAGAAAATGAACCTGGATGGTGATTAATTTGCTGAAAATAAAATTATTTTCTCTGTTAAGGGCTGACTCCTTTAATTTTAGATTTTTCTCAATTACTTTCTCTTTTAGTGAGTGTTCACTCTTTGCCTTTGTAAAAAAAAATATGGTGAAGATAGTTTTCTTTTAGAATGGCAGAGAAGTATGCTACAGGATTATGGACAGAAACAAATATAGGCAGTCAGTAAGACTCAGCTGGATTAAAATACTGGTTTAATGAGAATGGTGCATCCTCTCAGCAGTTGCCTTGAAAACTTGTGGGAGTATTGTTAAAAGAATATAAGACCTTGAAATGCCTGATGATGCAGCATAGTTGCCAGTTGAATTGTGTGTGCTGAGTTGAATCATCTGAGGACCTGCAGGCTCTCATTCCTTTTGCAAGGAAGATCTACACCTTATCTATACACTACAATGCTGGGTTCTCCATGTCATGTAATAGCATAGTTGAATAGATGCTTCTGGCTTTATGCATGTTGCTGGTTGGAAGTTAAATTCTTTCTTATAAATGTCTCAATAAGTTCAGGGGAATTTACTTCCAAATAAGTATTCTGAGAATCACACATTCACAAAGTTCCTTAAAAGGTACTATTTCTGTGAATTAGAAATTCAAAAATGACGATGCATCCTATATTATTATTAGTAGAATATTTATATTATATTGAAATGTATAAATTCTTTAAAAGCTTATATTGCTATTTTTCACTATTCTATTCATTGCTATAGGAATATTTTTAAATGTTTATAAAGCTCACAGAGTGACTATGCCAGATGGTATGAACTTAACAGTTTGCCACTTGACTATGTACCAAATAGTGCACATCTATGTTTGAGAGTGAGATGTCGGCTTGACAAACTGATTTTTAAATTTCCATATTTAAAAACCAGATTGAGATACAACTATATTTCCAAAGAAAATGGAACAAGTTACATTGGCATAGCCAACCCCTGGTATAATACATAATGAGCAGCTATAGTTTTGGAGCCCAAAAAGAGGGCATATTAAATGTTTTAATCAACAATGTGCTGTGGAAGATGAGAGAAGTCTTATTTTATACTTTTAGGCTATTCAATACTGAAACCCAAGTATTCAGTCAAGGAGGTAGACAGACATTTAGACAACAGAGATGTGAAAATTGTGCTGGAGGAAGACAAGGGGAGATTTTTCTTTTTCTTTCTCGTATTTATAGCATTTTTTGCTACTTGGGATATGGGGTGAGAAACATTATGACATGGCTTATGAACTTGTCTATGTGAATGAACATCCATGTCCAGCTCCTGTATGTGTTAAATTGATATACACTTAGCGTTGGTTTAGGTGGGTTTTGAATGTGAATCTGGAAATGTGTGGCCAGTGTGCGCTGTAGCAGTCGGAACAGAAGGAAGCAGCATGACCCCACAAGCTCTTGTGTGTTATTACTGTGTGAGCAGCTTCATGTGAAATCTAGATGTGTGATCTCTAAGGCGTTACATTCTTGAACTTCCAAAAATATTTTAACAAAGGCTCTTTGCCTAAAGCTCTTGAATAAACTTAGGTTTTACTATTATAAAGCAGGAAGCAGACAGTAGGAATAAATTAAAAGTTTTTTACAATGGAAGTAAATTAATTGTGTAGTTCTCCAAGGATCTGAACTAGAACTGCTGCTATTTTAATACTCAGAAAAGATCCTGGAGTGAAATTGAGAAACAAGTTAGCCATAATGCTACCACATTACATTAAATTATGCAGGATAGTTAAATATAAAGCATATTATGAATAACCCCAGAAACCAGAGTGAGACAAACAGCACTTGGATTCAGCGTAAGTGGAAAGTGTTTTCTACTGAGGTAAAATAAAAATCCACCTTCTCATAAAGAATGACGAGGCAAAATAAAGTACTTCATATAACTCCTAGTTCATGTATGGATTTCTTAGATAAAAAACAAAGTAATTACCACTACATTAGATGTCTTTATGAATGGTGAGATGAATTCATAAATAACAATAATTAATAATTTATTAAATTTATATGCCACCCAGCAACTCTGGGCAGTTTACAGTTGCTAAAAACATTTAAAAACAAAGAACAATACAAAAACAGAAAAAACAGCACAAGACAAAAGAACAACAATGGCAAAGAAACCCAGAGGGGAACAAAAAGAAAGAAAGGAGCGTCAGTTGTCCTTGTCAAAGGCCTGGGCAAAGAGCCAGGTCTTTAAGACCCTTCGAAATACCAGTAGGGCGGGAGCCATTTGAATTTTAGCGAGAACCTCATTCCAGAGGGCAGGTGCTGCTACAAAGAAGGTGTACTTCTGGGATCCCAACAGGTGGCATTATTAAATTGATGGAACCCAGAGTGTACTAACCCTGCCAGACTGAACCAGCTGGGCAGATATTATGGGAATTATAAATCATATGTCTGTAAGTGTTTTTTGGGCATGACAGATGGCAAGTTCAGAAGCCCTATATTTAATATTTTCACCAGTGCATGATCAATAGGAGGGTACAGTTGCCTTCATATGAACTTCTTATAATCATTATGCTGACCATTGCTGGAAACAGAATGTTGGATGGCTGGTCTACTAGCATGATCCAGTAGTACTGTATTCTTCTTAGAGTGAGTTCCATTGTAACTGCCATTCATTCCATCTGAATCACTCCTATGTACTTGAAATCTAATCCATGTTTACTTTGTCCGCACCATCCACAAATCAAATCAAATACACCTTCAGCATGGATGGTGTTGTCTATATCCTGGAGAATCTGGGCTCTGCAGATAATTTCAGACACCTGTTGCTCAGCCTAGCTGGTCAGTAGCTGGGCACAGAAAATGCAATGAATCAACGTTCAATTTCTCCACTTCAGTCTTGTCAATTTTTGAGTTCACTGCTCCCCCAAACTTCCAGTGATCTGTAAAATAATAAGCAGCCCTTTCTATTCATAAAAAGAGAAGCAAAATGTTTCTGGAATCCCAATCACCCACATACTCATGCATACACATACACTCCAGTTGTCTATGCACATGTGTTTGTATGCATTTGGTAATTTGGAAAAGCATTCCTTCTGAGAGGCTGCTGTGTGACAGGTTGCATTGTAAAATTCTTACCAAATACAGAAGAGGTTCCAAACCATTTCTTTCACCATGGCACAGATCAGCAAACTCTATAGAGTGGTGACACAATTCCTGAGTTATGGCAGCCTACATCTCCATGTTTGGGACAACTCAGTCCAGGAAACATGATTGATTCCATCTCTCTCTACCTTGCAATAATAGTAACTATATTATTTCAACAGCTCCTTGTTTGATACAGTTTTGGGTGTTAACATTTGTATTGATTGCCTTTTGCCTAAATGCTTAAAACTCCTGAATATGTAAGAAAAACTCTGTAGGTGGGTCTTGCCCTGTCAGTTCAAGCATTTAAATGGAGGCCGATCCAAAGCAGAGGCTCCTATTAGAACAAGGTGGGGTTAACAGATAGGATTGCTGATAATAAGGAGTGCGCAATAAGGCTGTCAGGACCATGGGCAGCTCATTGTGGTAGGCGCTGGCTGCAATTCTCTCTGGAAAAGCAGCCAGATGGTGATCTCTTAAGGCTGGTTGTCTTGGACCTGCTGTTAACCCTTTCCCTGCTGAGTTTCTAAAACGCATGGTTCTTAACTTGTGGAGGAGATAAGGCTACCTCAGGTAAATGACCCAAACTCCATTTTAGCACTTCTCCCTGTGGTGGCAAATAAGTGAAACGTGAGTTGAAGGCAGGATGTGTCAAACTCCAATGGAAAATATATGCATAACCACAGCAGAAACACATTAGAAAATGGATGTCATCTGTTCCTAAGTAAGGAGAAAAGATGAAAAGCTAGATACTGTAATTAGGAAGATGAGAGGGTATGTAGTAGGCTGTTAGAGCATGAAATGTTCTAGAACTTGTGGAGGAGATAAGGCTATCTCAGGCAGTAGATACAAACAAAATTAGCATAATGTTTTCTCAGCCCAACAGACCACAAACAAACAGCATACCTGCAACTTCAAAACCCCACTGTACAAAATGCTTAGGCATTTCATTGGACTGATAGGAATGTGGTTAAGAAATAGTTATACTATACTTTATACCCAACATTAGTGTCTTTTCAGCAACTCTGTCTGAAACAAAAATAAATTATACTGTAGGTATCAATAGTTGGCATTTCATGCTCTAAAAGCCCTACTACATACCCTCTCATCTTCCTAATTACAGTATCTAGCTTTTCATCTTTTCTCCTCTTACTTAGGAACAGTTGACATCCATTTTCTAATGTGTTTCTGCTGTGGTTATGCATATATTTTCCATTGGAGTTTGACACATCCTGCCTTCAACTCACGTTTCACTTATTTGCCACCACAGGGAGAAGTGCTAAAATGGAGTTTGGGTCATTTACCTGAGGTAGCCTTATCTCCTCCACAAGTTAAGAACCATGCGTTTTAGAAACTCAGCAGGGAAAGGGTTAACAGCAGGTCCAAGACAACCAGCCTTAAGAGATCACCATCTGGCTGCTTTTCCAGAGAGAATTGCAGCCAGCGCCTACCACAATGAGCTGCCCATGGTCCTGACAGCCTTATTGCGCACTCCTTATTATCAGCAATCCTATCTGTTAACCCCACCTTGTTCTAATAGGAGCCTCTGCTTTGGATCGGCCTCCATTTAAATGCTTGAACTGACAGGGCAAGACCCACCTACAGAGTTTTTCTTACATATTCAGGAGTTTTAAGCATTTAGGCAAAAGGCAATCAATACAAATGTTACCCCCAAAACTGTATCAAACAAGGAGCTGTTGAAGTAATATGGTTACTATTATTGCAAGGTAGAGAGAGATGGAATCAATCATGTTTCCTGGACTGAGTTGTCCCAAACATGGAGATGTAGGTAGACCCTGTCTCATTTCCCCACTCAGTACATTTCTATTAAGGGCAGTACATGGAGTAGGGGCTGATTGCTGAAATAAGTGAGTTAGGTTCACATGAAAAAAATGTGTCCTTTAAGGTAAAAGACAGATGCCAGTGATTTCTGTGCTCCATATTAATAAAAGTTTGAACAATATGTGGTGTTCCTGAAAAACATTATTTCTAGAACCCCACTGGTGTAAAGCAGTTCATTAGCCAAATTCTTTGTTTGGTGGAGAGTGTTGTCCTTATACTTAGTTCATGTGGTAAAGATGAAAAAACTTAACAGTAGAATGCTAGAGTTTAGTGGTGATGTTAAATGGTTCATGAATGGTAGAATCGAGGTCTTCTAGAGGTGAATTATAGTGAAAATAAAATTTCAATTCTTACTGTAGTTTCAGGGTCTGCTTTTTAGGAAATATTCTTGGAAAGAGAAAGCGCTTTCACTGTGTATAATTGTGTAGATTGGAGTGGAATGATACCTTCTTTAATGAAAGGACAACTCTGAGCATTAAGATTCCTCATGTACATATAAAAAGGAAGGCTAGATAGAAAAAGTTTGTCAATTACTACATTCTCAATAAATCTGAAGGAATCCTTCCATTTTAAAGATAAATTATTTCAGAAGGAAAAATGTGGCCTTCAGGTAAACACAGTATTGTAGTAGGTTTTTAAAAAAATCAAATCTGGGTTTAAGTTTTTTTTTCATATCAAGTTACTACCCTTCAAAATTCAAATATTTCAGGGGAAAAATGTATTACAGAGTATTAACATCTTAGATGGCTCATCTCAACTTTGCTCAAAGAGGAGAGAAGTAGAATACAAGCTAAAGCCTATTGTAGTTCATTCTTGTGCCCCATTAATCCTTCATGAACAAGCTATGGTGCTCTGGATCCTTTTGTGACCATACCATTGAAATTAACTAACCCACTTGCTGAAAATCAACCAGAGTTTTGTTTTATTATTTTGAGGCAAGGAATATATGAAAACTCCCCCCCCCAAAAAAAAAGTCCCGCTTGTCCATCTATGTTTTACATTTTTGGTCTTTCTACCACCAGCATTATCTCATAGTCCAGCATCTTGTTCTTCGTAACCACCCCTTGATTACAAGACTTCTATTCTTATCATTGAATTGTAATCTGTATTTTTAGGGGCTATATGTATTTTCTGTTGTTTTTATCAAAACTGTTAGAGAGATACATGCCCTTGGCTGAACTCAGTTCCTGGCGAGATGAGATGAATTAAGCTATGTTATATATACTGTATATAGTTACGCAGCCAATATAATATGGGAGCAGTTATTTGGATATAAATAGACCTTCCATTATAAACATCTCCTTAGGATATTTGTTTGTTTCAGCTGTCCCACCATTCTGCCTTTTTTAATTTCTTAAAAACAAGATAAGGAAAAAAAAGATGAAAAAGGAAAAGAAAAGAAAAAAATGAAAACCAGCAATATATTAAGAAAACCTCAGACTTCAAAGAAAGCCTCAAAATTTAATCACACAGAAAAATACTGTTCGGTCTTTCCATTATGTTGATGAAGGACCAGAGAACAAACGCATCATCAATCCAAATCTAGGGTGGTATTGTTTATCCATTATAGAATAGTAACATTCCTTATTCTTCTATAATGGATAAACAGTACCACCCTAGATTTGGATTAATCTCCATCCATAGTAGTTTTAAAAAATTGATTTAAACTATTAGTACATGTTAGTACATTAGTTCACGAAGATGTTTTTTTAAATATCCAGTGTATTCAAACTGGAATTAACACAGATTGTAAGTTTATTATGCAAATAAGGATCAAAATATTATTTTCTGTCCCAATATCTTCCAAATATGCCTTGCAACATTACTCTGAGAATATTGCAGAATTATAACTAAAAGTGGATCCCAGCCCCTGCCATGATATCAAAGAGTTACTGTACATCATCGTTTTCTAACTCATGGTTTTTGGATGGTCACCTGAATTCCATAGAGAAGTGAAGCCAAAATATTTGCCTGGTTATAAAGCTGAAAGTCAGGAAAGTTATACCCTCCCCCCCCAATTTTATGATAGACATAATTGTGATGAAGAAAATCTAGGGTTTAGTCCTTCCCATAAAACTGTCTGGACCAATTTCTTAATACATGGGAACTGTCTGGACCAATATCGTAATGGGAATCTCTGAAGATATGGAAATGAGATGATATATAGATGTAGATATAGATGTATAGATATCTCAGTTTTGAAGTAATATGCATTTTGACTTTGTCCTGCTGATAAACTCACTTGGATGTTTAACCCTGTGTTTATATCATTATTAATCTGAGACCAACAATTTGGAATATTCGTATCTACAAATAAAATATTTTTTGTCTCCAGTCAAATTACCAATGGAAGGATTGCTACTTTCCTCTTCCCAAGTAAACCAGAGCAGAGAGGGGAAAAATGGCTGATGGAAGCATGACCAAGATGATTCTTCTTGAGAATTGTGGGGATGGTGCAGTAGGGTTGTGGGTAGAAGGTTTAACAACCTGTGGCTTCAAATCCATCACATTCTGTGTTTGCAAGTCCCAATGCAATTATCAAAAAAACAGAGTACATCTTTCTTATGAAATGTGTTCAGCTTCAGCTGCTTTTATACCCATAATATCCTTTGATTCCCTGATAAGACAGGCAATGCTTCCAATAACAAATGAACTGTAGGAGGAATTAAAGGGCACCCTTGATGAGTTACAGAAGACATCTTCATGAATGAAGAAATTATTCCATTTGTAATATCCCTGGTTGGGGGGTTTGAATATCACATTTTTAAAAACCCCTATTTGACCACAATTTACTCTGCATCATACTGAAGGTCTTTTCCAACAACCCACCACTCAGATTCTAGATTTTCTGAATGTGTAACTAAAATATCTGTTAGTAATGTTATCCGAGACTTATCTCCCTTTTATAAAACCAGATTGTACAGGGTTGGTAATTGGAAGAAATATCATCTGCAGTCTATGTTGTGGAGTTGCTGTCAAAATTTTAGCATCAGCCTTTACCCAAGAGATTGGGTGATAGTTTGCACCGTCAGCAGAATCTTTACCCAGCCTTTAAATGCATATAAGCATTAAAGGTAGTCAACCCCACTGTTCTGCCTGATAGCATTTCATTTTTTTAAATTAAAGCGAGAACAAATAGTGCTGGCTTTTAGAAACGTTAGTGTTTATTGCTGTGTTACATAAGCTTATATTTTTACTTCTAATTAACCCATGATGCCACATTTTACACACATAGAGTTGGATTATTAGATAATAATGAAAAAGGTTTTTTTTTCCAGAGACAATATGCAGATTTCACACGTTTAAATATTATCTATCTTAGCCCAAAATATCTCTTTTTTTGGTTAATCACTGCTAGTTCAGATATTAAGTATATGTTTTAGGATGTTTGTTTCTCCAATCTTCAGTGTGCTACACTCATAATGAACCTCACATGTATTTTCTCTTCAACACAGACAGCTTAGACTTTCTGAAGCTCTTCACAGTCTGCCTTGGAATTCATGTCCCTGAACATTTTGGTGTCCACCAAATGAACCACTTCATTGTTCAGCCCAATCATTTACAGGCCTTTTAGGGCACCTTTCCCAACCCAGTGCCTCCATATAGGCTGGGACTACAACTTCTATAATTTTCAGGCAGCATGACTTTTGGCAAATTCTAGAAGTTGCAGACCATATTCTGGAGGGACATGGTGAGAAATATCACATCTTATTTCCCTCTTTGATGAGAATATTTGGATACGTAACCATTCGATAGGAATATTCAAGCCAGACTCTGTAAGCTTTTGCAAGTTCTCATAATGGAATATCACAATGTGAATTATTTGATTTTGATGTTGACCTTGCCATTGTGGTATGTAAATAGTGGTTTGTGACTATTTATGACCCCAGTCAATTTATTCATAGCCATGATTCCACAAACTATGGCTTGGCACTGTGTTTAAGTTAGGATATTGTATCTACTGGAATCAGAAGTAATAAATCTCCATGCTATGGCTGTAGTCTCCTTAGAAATGTTTGTTGACCACAGTGGGAAACATGATGTTGGTTTATCATAGTATTCAGTACTAACGATGTGATGAAGAAATGATAAAATATGTGCTAGGATATCACAAGACTTATCTTGGCACTTTATACTTGTACCTCGATGTCAGATACAAGTGCATAAGTCATAGGCTTTGCCTCCTTGTTCCCCCTGCAGATGCCTAGGTGGATTATGTTTGGATTCACACAAGAAGTTAAAATATAAATCATGTTTATGAACCACAGCAAGTTAAACCAAAACCAAATGTGTTAGTGTGCTATGTGATGTGAACTAGGCCATCACATTAAGCCATAATGTGGTTTCTTTAGTTTGGCTTAGCATATTCCTTAAATATAACTGTTGTGGTTTGTTAATCATAGTTGATGGATTAGTATGTTTTGCAGGCCTAGCCCATCAGAGTTATTATTACACACTTTATTGACATAGCACACTTTAAGCTATTTAACTTTTAGTCTAATTCATCATAAATCCTCTTGAATAACACAATTAGTACTTTTTCTTTAATTTTACAAACTCAGGAAGTTACAGGAGCAGATATGATCATTGAAAGATTTAAAACAAATTTTTAACCATGCTTTGCTTTTGCTAATTGAGAGTTTGTGCCAGCTGCCATATGGCCATCTTGCAATTCATTAAGTTGTTAAATCTGTTAAATTCCTTTTTTCCTCCAATGTGGAACCAAAAGTAAGGATGAAAGTATTGTTGACTTGAAAGCTAAGCAGCCTTTTCCAGTCATGATTTAATAGTGTGGGAGTGTTTTTTAAGATCTCCTGAGAGAGCTAGATATCCTGCATTCCTTTTTCTTTTTTATTGTAGCAAACGGAAATAAGGAGGAGGATTGGTTTAATTAAGGATTGCTGAAGAATTTCATACACATGTTGCATATGAATACCAACTAATTAATAAATAGCTTTTTTTTTGTATTTGGAGATGTCTTTGGACTGATTTTCACATGCATGTACTTTTTGTTACTACGCATTTGGTGATTTATAGCAGAATCTGTGAACTGACTTCCTTGAAAAGCACCATGCTTCAGCTGGCATGAAAAGCTCTGATTTTGAAGTCATAATATATTATTACTGTAGATCAGCCCATAACTTACAGCAAAAAAAGCAGGCTTTTTGTTTTCTTGTTACTGCTTACTCTGCTCTTGAAGGTTGTCTTTTGTTGAGTTGAAAGGTTAAATTACCCTACACAGAAAAGCTTCAGTGATTAAAACACAATCGTGTTTCTGACCTATTTATGCTGCCTGAACTGTCAACTGCTTGGAAAATATGGACCATCTGGACTGGAAGGACTTTTTACAGGACCTAGCAGAAGATTAGAGTTATATATTTTAAATAAATAATGCCATGCTTTTGTTCCTTCATCACTTAATATAGTGCTCAGAGACACATTTCGAAATGAGGAGTTATTTCCTCAAATTGATTTTCAACAGATGTGTTGGATCTACTCCCTTAATTCCCTTGCTGGAAAGTCTAGTTACATGTGGAGGGCATGAGGTTCAGAAAGACTTCTCTAAAAATATCCCAATATATTCCTTTTTTATCTCACTGTTTGAACAATACATTTTGTACAGAGACCTTTGCACAAAATACAGCAAAATATAAGGGAATGCCCTTTCCAGCATGAACTTATTATCAGTACAGATACAATTTTCTACTGAAGCAATTACAACTAGGACATTCAAATAAAGGACATGAACAGTTTTATAAATAGGGTATTGAAATATGTAATACTTCTGGCATTCTGCCTTTCTGGAGTGGTGTCAGTTTTTTAAAAAAAATACAATACACTTTAGCATCCAAATCACTTAACAGAGCATCGGTCTCACTGAAAATTGCTTTGGGTCTTCAGGGCATCAAGGACCTTATCTAACAATACCTGATGTGATGGCTTTGTTTCCGCTATAATTTGAACAAGGTTTCTTAGTCGGAAGCCTTGCTGAGGGATTGGATATACAAAACTAATTGCTGTGTTGCAATATTTCTATTTCAGTGTGGTAGATTCTCCCAGAGTTGATCAAAAATAACATTGAATGGTGGGGCTTGGTTTGAGCAGTGCTTTTTACTTGCACTGATTAATTTCTAAAGACTCCTAATGATTCAGGCAACTATAGCTTCTATATATATAAAAAGAGTTAAGGCGTATCTGTCAAGCTATTGACCTATCAGCCTGCTTAGTATAACCAGTAAACTTTATACAAGGCATCTCTGTTGGAAGACATGGAAGAGTGGGCTAGGTTTAGGACTGGTTGTTTTACAGTTGACTAGTGCCTAATTTTAGAACATCTAGCTGAGAAATATACCTTGAAGAACCCTTTATGTTGCTTTCATTGATTTCAAACAGCCTTTCTCAATTCCAAGGGATAGCTTATGGAGAAAGTAGAAAATTCCTTATTCAGAGAATAAAACTCAGGGTCTATATGAAAATACTTATCTGAGGATTCACTGTACAATGCACAGTTTCTTTACACCAAGGGGTGAAGCAGGGCCGCATATTAGCTCCCCTCCTGTTTAAATTATGTATTAATTTGTTGGTCCAAGTGGTCTTTGACCCCAGCTTCATCCTCCAACTGTGGTCAACAGGTAGCTTCCCACTTCGTTATGCTCTGATGATGCAGCTCTTTCATTTACAACTGTAGATCTGAGATGAGCCCTTTGTCTCTTGCTGCTCTGAAGCAAAGCTTAGCTTCAGTCATTGTAAGACAAAAGTCATGGTTTTCTATAAATGTTTAACAAAACATAGTTGCGGATTGATGAACATAAAATAAAGTAGGTTAAGATGTATAGATATCTGGAGGTTGTTTTCCAGTCTCCAGGCTCCTGGAAGGCTCAGATTGTGCCTATTACAAAATCTGTTTAGAGATGTAGAGCTGCAGTTCCCAACCTTCTCAAATGGAAGTTTGTATATTCCCTCTGTGATTAAGGCCTTCCAAAGCAAGGCAATTACCAAGCTATTACCAAGCTATTTCCAAGAACTTCTCCATCCTGGAGACAATTCAGCCTGCTATCTTTAGGATCTGTCATTGTGTTCCCAGTGCTGTCCTGTGTTTGGAGGCAGCAAGATCTATTTCAGTAGCAGCACATAAGGGAATAAGCAAAATCTTTTACTGGCTTAAACTGACATTCTGCCATGAGGGCTTAGACTCCTTGTTTCTTCTGGATAATTTTCATTTAATTGGAAGAAGACTTTGGAGTCAAGCTACCGTGTCTGCCTCAAAGAAAGCAAAAGCAGAGTTGAAAATTCAGCTTTGGGAAGAAGAGCAAAGCAAGAAACCTCTGTCTTCTGAAGAAATTTCAAGGATGGTGTAGCGAATTTAAAATGTGAAGTCAAACTAAGAAGAGGTGTGAGGAATATAGAGAGAGAGGGGAGAGAGGGGAATTTAAGGATGTTTTCCTTACATGTATGAATAGTTGTAAACTGAGGCTGTGAGTCCATAAGTGATCACTGCAGCAGTATCCAATTCATTCTCTTGAGTACTTGCAGGTTGCTCTTGCTGGTGTCACCAGTGATAGTATCTAGTTCAGTGTTTCTCATGCTGGCTGGGGAATTCTGGGAGTTGAAGTCTACACATCTTCAAGCTGCCAAGGTTGAGAAACACTGAGCTAGATACTGCCTTCTCCTGGCCTTTTTTTCCTGTTGCCTTTCCAACTGAAAGTGAATTAATGAATAAATAAAAAATTGTATATTTAAGTGGGAAAGCGCATATAGAACAGCAAGTCAGAAAAGAGAGTCTCTGTCCCTATGAACATCTAGCTGTTTGGGTTTATTTGTGAGCGTGATTTAACAGCTCCTTCCTATTTATTATGACAGTTTTAACATCCTGTAGCTTCAGATAACAAATTAAGGATTAATGCTGATATTGTCTGCAGGTGCAGTCACTCATTATCAAAATGCTGGTGACTGAAATTATCAACAGTTTCTTTCAGCCTTCGTCCCACTTTCTGCTGCATTGACATATTTGTGTGCACGCACACACATGCACACAATTTCTCTCTGCCATTTTTCTCTCAGAAATGTTAGTGCTCATGACACTAATCTAACGAAATAAAAGGCTACTAAATAGGAACATACTTTCAAATGAGCCTATCCAAATCTTACGCTTTTCAGCTGACCCTTATCTGGGGGATTACATCTTATGTAGTCTCATGTAACTCGGGGACTTAAAAAACAACATGACATCTGTTTAATCTGAACCGCCAGGATTGAGCTCCCTGCTTTTTCAGGCATCCCCACTAACAAAATGTGACAAAATGGATGTTGAAACTTAAAGCCAACTTTCCACATTGGTGGTTTTAGGTGTGTCCATCTTGGCTGGAAGTTGAAGCCCAGCACAACTCCAGACAGGGAGAAGGCTGATAGCGTAGTAAAGGGTGGGAGGCTGATATGAGTGGGATGCAAGTATTAAAATGGCAACATCAGTTATGAGGATGTGTGTGTGTTGGGGACGGGGTGTTCAGTGATCCCCAAATAATTGCAAGATAATTAAATGGGTCCAAAACAAGAAAAGTGCCAATCATTAAAGCTGTGTGGATTTTTGAGGAGATACTTTATTTCCATTAAGACTCATGCAGGGCACCCCCTGGAAACTGTTGCATGAAACAAGGCAGCACCTTTGCTTCTAAAAGTGAAATGAAGCAGCCATTTTGCCTTGCTTTGTACTGCTCTGAGGCCACCATCATTGTGCCAAGTGACATGAAACATCTCATGAGGTGAATAACGTTGCTTCTTTGGCACAAGACACATTGCGTCACTTTCGTGGTGAACGGAAGCCACCTTTGTATAGGCTTATTATTTGTATCTACTTATAGTGAAGTCAAAATTAAGATCCATAATTGCATAGAATTTTTAAGGATTCTAAGTTCATTTGTCCATCTAGGTAAAAACTTAGCTTAGGGCTAAGCTGAATTTTACATTACATGCATAATTATTGAGGAGGAATGAAGACGAGGTCTGTGGCACAGAATTAAAAACATTCATGCTGTTCTTGTTATGGAAAGGAAGCTGTTCTTTCCAAGGGGTAGATTTTATGAAAAGCATGGTATACCCATTTCCCCTACAAGCCCAAGTTCCCAATTATTTCTTCTCTCTCTCTCCATGCTGGTATTTCAAAACAAAATTGGGTATATTAGGTGAAATAATCATGGCTTTAGTTTAATATCAAATTTGCTGTCTTGGCAAAATTCTGCATATCCAGTACTCTGTATCACACCGCTTATGCTGTGCTAAGTGAGTTAGGCTGAGAACCGGTGAGCTCATAAAAGCTATTCTTGTAGACAGACTTACTGATTTTCTGTCTCCTTGTTTTCTGCAACTGCCCCCATTTTGCACATTGAAGCGGACCCATAATCTGTGAATGCTGGAGCAGTGACTACAGTGAAGCACATGCCCATATTTCACATTTAATATTTTCCCCAAATCCTACGGATTAAATTTTACTTGTCCTGTACCTGGATATCTGCAACAGAAACTGGGATTGGTTAAAATATCCTTAGTGCATGGATTATTCATTGCATTGCACGTAAAAATGTTAAAAGGGAAAAATAAGTACAAAAACAGGGACTAAGGAAGATCTAAAGAAGCAGGAGAAGAAGGGAAAAGTGAAGTCCATTCATAAGATGTGATTTCTTCTATTACTCTTCTGAACACTAATGCTTTATTTCATATCGAGATTAACTCTGTGGTTTTGACATTTTTCCCAGTAGCTCATTAATATGTTCACTCAAACAGCTGTAATGTTCAGAGGTATCATTTAAGAGCAGCTGTTAAGAGCTGACAGTGCTATGTATTTTCTGATAAACTGAATAAATTCAGTCAAGGTGAGGATGCTGTTGCAAAGGAGAAAAGTTGACTTTGTTCTTCAGTCTGTTCTGGATGGGACTGACTCTGCCAGAAAGAGCAGCTTCATGATTTGGGAGTGGTCCTTGACTCCCAGCTGCCCTTAGATTTGGAGATGGCAACTGTGGCAAGGACATTTTCCGTTCCTGAGACTTAGCAAGAATCATCCATGCCTTAGTCACAGCCTGTTTGGACTACTGCAATATACATTAGGTGGGCTATCCTTGAAGAGTGTCCAGAAGTTGCAGTTGGCACAAAATATGGTGGTAAAGCTACTGTTCAGTGCAACATACCAGGATCATATGAACTGCATTAGCTACCAGCACAGGTACATGGGAAAGGGTCCCTCCCCTGTGGCTCCAGACTATGGAAAGCAACCCCAGGGAGGTTCATTTGCTTCCATCCTTTGAGGGTTTAGGAAGATGCTGACGCATTTCCTTGCTAAGCTTTTGACTGTTATTTTCAGGATCGATTTTAATTTTGGTTATTTTAAATCCACTGATTTTGCTATGTTTTATACTCTAGCTTTTATTGTAAGCTGTTCTGAGAGTTGTAATAAACAAAGTTGTAATAAACAGAAATATTAAGTAGGTATGACACAGAAGTAAAATCAAGAGCCAACAGAGGATAGAATCCTAATTCTACAGTTTTTCAGAAATCACTTTTCATTGTTCTTAAAATAAATTATGGAGTCACTAAACAAAGCAGGAAGTTACCATCTTCAGTGGCAATATTCATTTATTTATTTGGAACAAAGAATTTAACAAATTAGAATATATCTACTGGATATTATAGATTTCAGCTGCCGTCCTAGCCATTATCTGCAAATAAAAAACAATTGGACTGTATTGTCCAGGACTGAATCTCATAGAGGAGTCAATGTGTAGTTGCAAGAAAAATATAATAAACTTTGTCTCTGGTCCTTTCAACTTGCAGAGCACTAAGGAGATTGCAGGATTGTGTCCGCATTTCCATGAAGCTCAGGTGAATGGGATGGAAGGATTAAAAGACATTTCCCCTCTAAAGCCATTGGCCAGACAACTTACAGATGCAGACAGACTCCGGAAGGTCATCCAAGAACTTGTGGACACAGAGAAATCTTATGTAAAGGTAGTAGGCATGCTTTACCGTTCATTTGTCCCTATCATTCTCTCATTATTCCTCCATCATTTTGTGATCATTTTCTGTATATCACCAGCATTTTGAGAGAAGATTAGGTCACACAGGTGCATTTCCATAACGTTATACAATCCTTCCTTAATCTTATTGCTTAGGGATGATGGGTGTTGCAGTCCTGCCTATCTGGAAGGCACCAAACTGGGGGAGACTGACTTAAACTACAAACAAGATTTGGGGGAGGGATTGAGGGGAGAAGGTGTAGCATAATGAAAATAAAGAACAAATCACCAGATCTGGTCCAGCATATTCTTGCTTTGGCCCCTTTTGTTAATGATTTCTGAGAGATTTCCCCTCTGGGAATGCTGTCTAGTATCACACATACATACATATATAGATGAATGCATACTTTTAGAGGGCTAAATATATTATAGTAAGCCTTTTTTATAGTATGCTTGTTGTTTTAACAATTAGAGCGGCATATAATAAATAAGCAATAAATAAATAGTTCGTTTTTTAGAAGTGTTACAGTGAAATGTAAATAAAAAGCATTTTCTCATCACAATTACCTCGTACTGTCACATGCATGTTAAGAAGAGGGTTTTTTTTTTAAATAACCATACTTGTAGTGCTAGAAACCTATCTAATGTTTGATGTCCTCCTAGGATCTGAGCTGCCTCTTTCAATTATACTTGGAACCTCTTCAGAGTGAGACTTTCCTTACTCAAGATGAGGTGAGAGATTGCAAAGGTTGTTTTAACTGCTTTCTAATCTTATCCAGGTGATGAGCATTTCAACTAAATCAGACATTTAAAAGCACCTTCTGTTTGCTGCATTAGTTATGTCTTGATGATAAAAGTTGACTCTTCTCCCTAACAAAAGTATTTCTAAGAAGTCTTTTGTTTCAGAAATTCTCTTGTTCCTCTGCATTTATTAATGTGATGTATCATGTTGTTTATCTCTAGTAACACAATTAAACATTAGGTATTCTTTTCTTAGGCAGTCTTACTGCAAAACAGAAAAAAAATTATCTTCTCTATGTTTATTTTCCCCCCACTTCCATATAGATGGAGTCTTTATTTGGCAGCTTGCCAGAGATGCTGGATTTTCAGAAGGTATTTTTAGAGACTCTTGAAGATGGAATTTCCTCCTGCTGTGATTTTAACATACTTGAAACCCCTTCTCAGTTTCGGGTAAATACAGAATATTACATTTTGGAATATGATGATAGCAATTATTTCCTCTGATTCCCTTTCTTTTTCCTCTATTTTCTCTAGTTAGAATTTTTGAGGCATAAAAACTAAAGCCCAGTTATGATCTATAGGAAGAATTTTTTTTCCCAAACAGAAGAAATTTTAAAATACCTTAAGAGGTCAGGTAAACAATTTGAGAATCCTGAAAGTGAGTAGCTGAGTCAATTAGTTTGTAGAATCACACTAGCAGTGTGAGTGAGAGGGAGTTTATATCAAGTAAATGAATCCCTGTGTTTAATATTTTAGAGACTTCTGTCCCTAAAAGCCCCTCAGATTTCACAGAAATTCCACATCTTTTCTGGGAAAAGAGAAAAGCAGTGGAGAATCAAGGAAGTTTAAAGTCTGTGGTGCAAAAAAAACCCCAGCTGTTGTTGATTTTTGCCTATATTCTGACATATGGAGTCCATTGGAAGCTCAGGTGCCTTTGCTGATCGTAGAACTTTCCACCAACTTTGGTTGCTCCCCCAGTGACAGACCTTCTTGGACAGATGCAGTTCAACAGGAGGATATGTTTTGAACTACTGCAAACTGTCTTTACAGTATTTGAAGAATTGGTTCAAAATAGAGTGACTAGAATGCTGATGGGGCATATGGAAACTTACCTCTTACAATGTTAGCTTCCTCATTTATTCTAGCATATGGAGAAAAATCTATCTACGTGGTTGCTAGGAATTGAAAACGACTTGATGGCACATAATCAACAGATTGATTAAAGGCCTAAGTTGCTTGCAATATTTGAAAACTATCTTCTCGTGCAAAATCTTGCAAATTATCACAGTTAACCTTAGAATCCTTATCTAATTCTCCCATTGTCTTTTCACAATTTTTGGGAAGGATCATAGGTCATGATGTAGCTCATAGTGTTTTTGGTTATTATTCCATCTCTCTGCAGAACTAAGATATAAAAGAAACTGTAGGAAAATTATATCAATTAGCCCATCATATAAAGTCTTGAAAATTACCTGTACAGTTTATTATGGTGGTCCCTATTTACTTTCAGATCCATGAATCAGGGTGCATATGCACACTGTACATCAAACTTAAACTGTTAGGGTCTTCTGGATGGATCTTAGCAATTTTAATTTTACTAGAGTATTTTAGTTCATTCTGCTAGCACTGTGGTGTCTGCTATTCATTAGATATCTGAACCTTGACTAATAAACTCTTTTAAATTTGTGACCTCTTATTAAACTTTCCTGCTGGATAGGGTTAATTTTCTGTTACTCCTATTGCTCTCTCTCACTCTTTTGTATGCATCACAAGGGTTGTATAGTTAATTTTCAAAAGCATGAATTGTAAGAGGAAATCTCTAGAATAATAAAATAACTTTATTCAGAATATTCTCTGCCACTTCTATAATGGATTCAATTTCACATCAGTTTTTCCCCTGAGTGTGACAAGTTGTGCCATATGATTTCTTAGCTTCTTCTTAATCTAATTCTAGAAATGAATTAAACATCTGTAGCAAACAAAAATTGCATTCGAGAGAAGAAATTCTCATCACTGAAGGGGCATAATGGAAATGATTTGTGCTCCCAATGAGTATCTTTCCATCCCATCTGTTTGCTTTAGTTCATGCAAATCTTATATTCATTATCTAATTTGTTCTGTTGATTTGTGTTTGTTACGTTTCACTGGCTTGACACCAGTAAAAAGGCAAGATATATTGATATTCATAAACAGGTAACAGCTAATACATGCAATTATATAATAACACAAGTTACAGTCAATCAGGATTACAAAAATCCTTATGAAAAACTCTTCAGGAATGCAAAGCAGGGCAAAGCTGGAAGTAAAATGTAAAATAGAGGGAAACTACACACAATCATAATGGGCCTTTATTTTACTGGGTTTCATATAGTTTTCTACTTCCTGTACTTCCCCTTGGTTTTGAATGATTTCCTCGATTGATTGTTCTGTACATGCTTCTACTGCACATTGGGAATTTAGTATTGTGAAATGGATGAATGACTACATGAATGGATGACCCTTTGAAGAACACTCTTAGTCTTTCCTTAACAACAAGATATGCATCCCTGAAATAAATTTCTCACCTTCTTCGTTTCAGAAACTGCTCTTCTCTTTGGGAGGCTCCTTCCTCTATTATGCTGATCATTTCAAATTATATAGTGGGTTCTGTGCAAACCACATCAAAGTCCAGAAGGTTCTTGAAAGAGGTAATTGTCTCCGTACAGTAAACGAAGCAGATGATAGAAATGAAGCAAAATGAACCAACTGTTTTTCAAGATGAGCATATTAAAAAAGGACTTTTCTTACATTTTGCAATTGGTCTTCTGATGATGCTAAAGGGTTTGAAAAGTGCATCTATTTTTGACACTTCTAAACAGGACACTTCTACTTAGGACTGCCTGTGTTTATCTTCCTTCGTATGGAATTGCTCTTTGTGGGGGCCTTTTGGGTACATTTATTTATTTTTTAAAAGATAGAGTAGATCTGCTGCTAGTCATTGAAATAGGCTTTAAAAAAAAAAAAAAAACTTAAATATGACATCATGTGTGACATGGCACCTTGAAGAAAAATTACTTTGCCAAACCTGCATATAAGTAGTTTCCATAATGTATTCCCCCTGCAAGTATGGGAGAGAATATTCTGTGTGATTAGAGAAGTTCTTCATTGACGATCTGGAACCAATTGCTGTCATTTCTGTATTTTAATTAATGAGGATAATGTATAACTTTTATATATGACTGACAGTTATGTTTTTAATTAATATAACTGGACTTGTATAATGTATTTTTATTAGAAAGGCATGTATATGCATGCATGTGTGTGCATAATATCTGTATATATCTATGTTATACCATCCTGCTCAAGCAGCAAGTAGAGCCATATGCACAGCAACCCAACCTTTCTCCTTAAACCAACGTTTCTTCTGGAGAACAGTTTGTGGTGGAATATAGTAATCTGTTCTGCAGAGGGATAATTATAGACTGAAATGGAAAATTACGAACTGAATTTTCTGGTCTGCTCTTGTTTAGTGAGTGAAATAACAAGTAATTTTAACACTTTCAATTGCTACTTAGCATTTGGTATGTCCAGTGAAAATGCATCATGGCCAACAATGCTGTAAAAGCGTGTGATATGCAGCATCTTTGTCAAAGCTAAGCAGATCGAGATCTGGTCAGTGCCTAGAGGGGGACCATGCAGGGACTGCCTTGACTTTTAGAATGGAAAGATAGCAATAAATGTACTGTACATAATAATAAATAGTAACATTCATTCATTCATTCATTCATTCATTCATTCAATTTGTATAGCTGCCCATCTCAGCAAGTGACTCTGGGCAGTTTACAATGATAAAAACCAAAAAACAATTAAACAATTGCAATTAACACAGTTACAATACAAAATAAATATACATGGCTGCCAAGTAAGCAATGTAAGATGTTAATATAGCCAAGAAATGGGACCATTACTGCACTTGGGGCCCCAGGCCCGGGCACATAACCAGGTCTTCACAGCCTTATGAAAGGCCAACAGGGTCCAGGACATCCTGATCTCTGAGGGGAGAATATTCCAGAGGGCAGGTGCTTCGGCTGAAAAGGCATGCCTTCTAGTGCCCGCCAACCGACATTCTTTGGCTGATGGGATCTGTAGCGTGCCCAATCTACCAGATCGAATTGGATGGGTAGAAACAACTGGGAGAAGGCGATCCCTTAGGTAACCTGGTCCCAAGCCATGAAGGGCTTTAAAGGTGACAACCAGCACCTTGAATTGTACCCGGAAGCACACTGGCAACCAATGCAGCTCACGTAGCAGTGGTGTTACGTGTGTCGAATATCCGACTCCACTTACTACCTGTGCAGCTGCATTCTGCACCAGCTGAAGCTTCCGAATGCTCTTCAAGGACAGCCCCATGTAGAGCGCATTGCAGTAATCCAGATGGGAGGTCACGAGGGCATGAGTGACAGTGAGTAGTGCGTCCTGGTCCAGGAATGGGTGCAACTGGCACACAACCTGAAGGTGTGCAAAGGCCCTTCTAGTCACAGCTGCCACCTGCTCTTCCAGCAGGAGCTGTGAGTCTACGAGGACCCCCCCAGATTGCACACTGGAACTGTCTGGGGCATTGCAACCCCATCCAGGACCAGTAATGGAAAAACCTTGTCACCAGAAGGCCCACAAACCCAAAGCCACTCAGTCTTGCTTGGGTTGAGCTAACCCTAACCCCATCCAGACCCTTACAGCCTCCAGGCACTGGGTCAGGACATCCACAGCATCACTCATTTATGGTGTTGGATTAAAAATATAAATAAAACAGTTCACAATAATCCTAGTGTAACTGTGGTAGTATTGTTATGAGTGTGTATTTTCTACTGTTCAATGCAAATATTAACATAAGTAGAATAACAAAGATACACAGTACTGTAAATATTGTGTGGGCTTACTTCTGGGTTGATGGACATATTTGGAGTTGTTAAAGCATGTGATCTCAGAAAATAGTGGCTGTGGGGCAGCACTTTATTCAGGAAACACCCATTTTTCCCTGAAGACAAAATGTGGAAGGATGCTTTCAACCATTACTTATTAACTTTTGCTCCATATTATTTCAAGCTTTTCTTTATCAGATCAAATTGACAGCTGCCCATTAATGGTATTCTCCAATTGAGTCACTAAGATCTTTGGAAAAATAGATATGGTTGGGGCTAGAACTTCACAGCATGCCAGTTCTCTTTTTATTTACCTATTTAAATTATAAGATTTTTTTTAATGTGCTGTGAAATAGCCTGGCAGGCATCATTGAAGGTCTCTATGGATTGGCTTTGCTGAGGTAGTACAACTTCATTGGTTTTTAGCCATCTTGCATGACTATCCCCAACCTTTTGTGGCTGAAATTCCACCATTTTCACCTTGGGGAACATGTACTGGTTGACCAGAATGTTTCCTAATTCCCACCACCCCCAGCTCCAGTTCAGCAAAATATACTCTACTGCCCTTACTCATTTCTCTCTTGTTTCTGGGTGGTAGGAGGACATCCAAACTCTTGGGATGGAGCCAGCTATGACTTTTAGTTTCTTGGAATTCTTTTGGGCCTTTAGGGAGCCCACCAACATTCCTGGAAATGATACTGGATTCTGGCACCGTGTTTTAATGTTTTTCCTTTACTGATTAAAGTTTTTTTTTTAATATAAAAAGTCACATGGAGTGAGGAGCTTGGAGAGTATTTTTAAAAAATTGTCTATTGGCACAGTGGTATCTTCAAATACCATATTGGATACCTCAGAACTAAATATTCTTTAATCTGCCAGAAATGAGATGCTCTCAGTATAAATAATCAAAATATATTACAGTGATAATTAGATCATTTGTTAAACAATTATACATAAGACCCACGGGAGTTTTTGATTACTCCTGTTCATTTGGGGAAGTTGTTATGACTGATGACAACTTTAATATTTTTCAGTGCCAGATTAACGTTATTCATCTTGTTATTTTAGCTGGATAGTTTGTCTTTTAAAAATGATTAAATTGTCTGTTGTGTTTTGTTTGGTTTCACTGAATTTTAGGATTATATTAACATCCTTGGCCTTATTTTGTTATATTGCTCTAATATTTTTGAATGAAGAGCAGTCAAGCTTTAACTACTGTACGATTGTTTTACATTATTAATAATATCAACTACAACTGCTTTTGTTCCATTTTTTTTTCCTTTAGCCAAAACTGATAACACCTTCAAGGCTTTTCTGGATGCGCACAACCCCACAAAACAGCATTCGTCCACCCTAGAGTCCTTTCTTATCAAACCCGTTCAGAGGGTGCTGAAATACCCTTTGCTCCTGAAAGAACTGGTGTCTCTGACTGATGTAGAAAGCGAGGAGCATCACCATCTCACAGGTACTTCCCAGAAACTTAAGAGTTTTGGCTTGAGTTTAGTAGGTATTTGAAAACTGTCACACGGATTTAGCACTGAGTTGTCCAAGGGAGAATTTATTATGCCATTTTCTCAGTGACTGTATTTGAGCTTCTCAGTAAACTAAGAGCCTTGCTTCCTTAGAGTCTTGTGCGTTTGGTCTCTCCTACAGGTTGCTTCTGTTTTAGACTGACAGCAGCTTGTTGCATTATCCAAGTGCTTAATTAAGATTTGTTTGAAATGAGCTGGATTCAAACCATGGCTTGTAAACAGAGTTATTTCAGTAAACTGTACATAAGTGTAGTTACAGTTGGTTGTTTAAAAACAAAAAGCCACTGTCAGTCTCTTTACAACCATTCTAGAGAGGGGTAGGCTGCACACCAAAGGGGAGGTTAGACTTTTCCCAGTCAAGGCAACTTAGCAATGATTTATTGTGACACCACATTGTGGCCACTGACCTGGATCACACAGCACAATAAGCAGTGATGTGTGGTTCTTTTTTGGTTTTGGCTTAGTGCAATGAGTGAAACCAGTCATTATGGGTGTGAAACTGGTTTTCACCAGTCATTATGGTGAAACCAGTCATTAAGCCACAGATTGATGGCTTAGCCATCATATGCTATCATCACTTATGGCTTATTCAGCAAACAATGGTTAGAACCAAGGGACAACCCTTTTCATTTAGAGGCCACACTTCTATTATTTTAATAATATATGTTCTGGTCTGGAAAACTGCCGAGTGAAGTTGCTCAGAGACATCACAGGGGAGCATGAGTTAAAAGGTTCAGCCCATTTTGTTCCTGTTCAAGGGCGGAAGTGGGTGAGCATTGCCCATATAGAAGTTTAGTACATCCATTTCTACCTTAGTTTAGTCTTTTTACCCCACCCCCCATTGCATAATTACAATTTGTCATTGATCTTGGGATACTCTGACAGCTGCAGATTGTGGTCTGAGGAACTATAGCCTTCCACTGTATGTTATCCCTTCTAATTAAAACCAACCATGGCTTACAATGATTTGTGAATCCAACCATTATGAATAAACTTTCCCATGACTTGTGAAATACTGGGGGTAGGTTTGGCTGTTCTGGGTATTGTCAGCAGCATATTTGTTTCTGCTGGTGAATTCCTAGGTTTTAAGTCATTAGACACCTTGGCCACTAGAAGTCACCACATTACTGGATTCAACCTTAATTGGACTTCTCAGACATGGATAGCCAGATGTTATTCTGTGGGGTTCAAACCTTCTACTAGGAATTGAACTCATGGACCTTTGCACTTGGATGAGTATATACAGTGCATTAGCTTTAGAAGCTATCTGGGTTGAGGTGCTCAGCAGTTTGCAGGAAAGGATAAGTGGAGGCTGTCAGAATAGTATATACAGCCCATCTTCCTTTAAGGTCTCAGAGCAGAGAGATTCAGAAATTACAGTATGACATGCCCCCATGCATGGGGCTTTATGTGACTTCCACCACAACCACCCTTGTAGGGGGGTAGGATTTCTTTCTATACAGTGTATATCCTGTGTGCTCTGAGAGCTTAAGGGAAAGCTGATAGCTTCTATATATCCCTTCTTGCAAACTGCTGACTGCCAGGACCTGGATATCTCCTAATGCTGTATATAATGCTGTATATAATCTCCTAATGCTGTCTGTCTGTCTGTCTGTCTCTGTCTCACTGTATATAATCATCTAAGTGCGAAGGTCCATGAGTTCAGTTCCTAGTAGAAGGTTTTAGAATAACATCTGGCTACTCATGTTTGACGGTCTCAATCAAGTTGAAACTGATAATGTGGTGCCTCCTCGTGGTCAATGTAATCAAAAATACTACACAGGATTTTGTGTAAAAATAGAGAAATTTCCCTCTCTGCCAAGAAGGGGGGTGGAATCATATAAAACCCCATACATGGGGGCAAGACATAATGTAACATCTGTATCTCATTGGTTTGAGACCTTAAGGCAAGTAAATTAGATGGAAGTGCCTCTTAGCTATCTGTTAAATCACAGTATTTTCTTAAAAATTGCAGAAGCGCTGAAGGCAATGGAAAAGGTGGCCAGTCACATCAATGAAATGCAAAAGATTTATGAGGATTACGGTGCAGTGTTTGACCAACTAGTTGCAGACCAGAGTGGGACTGAGAAAGAGGTAAGGAAGCTTGGATTTTATTTTTAAACTTTATTCAGATCAATCAGTCAAAGTTTGGCCTTAGTTCTGGTGGAACAATAAAACTGAACATGGATTTAGACAGCTATTGGAATCTTTTTCTCAGTTTGGATTGGGAAGTTCAAAACAATTCCCTGGAAGGAAGGTAATGGCAAAGGCTTCTATTATTTTGTCAAGAAAATTGTGTGGATGGTCAAGCTTGACTTGGGGGCATTTTTACTTTTATTTTAGAATCCTCAACAGGAAAAGGAAACCAGCAACTTCTTAAATAGTTTCAGTTGCTGATCACTGCCTTACGTATTAATGTCTATTGTTATCTTGTCTATCATGTAATCTATATTATACAGGTGCCATTAAAATATAAAAACAGCTAACAACTTGGCTTTTAATCAGTGCTTATGAGGTACAGGTCGCCTATCACTTGTTTTGAAGGCAAGTTCTCTTTAAATTGCAGTCCTGTCCATACATATATCCCCCTAGAAGTAAATCTCGCTGAACTCAATAGGATTTCAGGTTGCTCCAGTAACTGGGGTCTAAGACATGTTAAAAAGAATGCCTCTTCAGAGTTTGCTGCCTTACAAGTAGGTATGTATGCATATTGAGGTACCTGTCATTTTTTGAAACCATTGTGACTGTGAATTTACCTTTTTAAAATCAGTGGGTATTTTGCAGTGAACTTTTAGTATAATGTTGATTGCCTTCAATTGAGGGAATTGTCTTCAGTCTTCCTTCTTTTTTATTGTGGATATAGGTCACAGAACTTTCCATGGGAGAACTTCTTTTGCACTCTACTGTTTCATGGTTGAATCCATTCACGTTGTTGGGCAAAACAAGAAAAGAACTGGAGCTCACTGTATTTGGTGAGTGATCAATACCAATTTTATTAAAGACAAGCAAAACAAAAAAACATACAACTCAGAAACTGAAACTGTCCTAGGATCTATGCCCACGATAGGCTTAACACAGCCAGTCATTAACCTACTTAGATAAGCCCAGTTGATTCTGGCAGCCCATGATCACACTAGAGAATTAAGGCATCACCATTTGGGGAAAATTCTGAGAGTGCCTTGGACTGCAAGAAGATCAAACCAGTCCCTACTCCAGGAAATCAAGCCAGACTGCTCACTTGAGGGAATGATACTAAAGGCAAAACTGAAATACTTTGGCCACATAATGAGAAGACGGGACACCCTGGAGAAGGTGCTGATGCTAGGGAGAGTGGAAGGCAAAAGGAAGAGGGGCCGACCAAGGGCAAGATGGATAGATGATATTCTAGAGGTGACGGACTCGTCCCTGGGGGAGCTGGGGGTGTTGACAACCGACAGGAAGCTCTGGTGTGGGCTGGTCCATGAAGTCACGAAGAGTCGGAAGCGACTAAACAAATAACAACAATAATTTGGGGAACACTTAGCCCTGGTCCAGTATCTGGTGCCTAGTGTCCCATGAGACCTGGTTTTAGGAAAGTACCCATAAGGATTCATAATGTCACTAACTTTTTCCCATTGGCCAGAAAGGCAACAGTGGACATAATTTAATCACCATTGTTAGTAAGCACTTGGGAGGTGGGCTTGGTGCCCTTAGACTTGGAAGGGATTTATTTTCAGCTGCTGCATTTCTAAGAGGATTAGGTATGCAAAATAGATCAATTGCTGGGTTTAGGTATTCCAACTCTAGGACTACCTGGGTGGAGTTAGTTAATCCTGTCTGTGATAGGGGCTGCTTGGAACCAAATTTAACTACCTGGGAGTTGGGTGACTGGGGTCAGTTGTCCCTTTTTTGATGTTCCCAAAATGTTATTCCTTGTGCAATCCAATTAAGCATTTGCAGAAGCAAGGCTATGCAGTTGTTACATAGATAAAATCCAAGGATAAGCAAATGGATCTGTTCACCCCTGGGAATTTTCCTTCCTTTCTTGTAGTTCTGTGTGTCGAAATCTGCTTTAAGAGAGTTCAGAGACCTCTCAGAGCAGATTCTGAGGGCAAGAGGGAATGGTGAGGCCTCCCCTCTTGTTCCATGAGCGACACTACTTCCACTTACAGAAACTTTGTGTCAGATCTGTTATAGGCTCTGGATGTGCTGAGTAAATATAGAGCAGGATTGAAATACAGGATACTAATTTAGGGCTACAGTATTTGTGCTGCTGCAAAAATCTGGACAACTGCTAGAGGGTGCAAACTGATGTAGAAAACTATATTCGGGATTTCTAACAACTCAGATATGACCTTACAAATGGATTATTATTAACCATTCACTCATGTACTTATTTAAAGCTTTTTCTGAACATACTTCACATGACAGACAGTTGCTCACGCCCTCGACTATTGCAACGTGGTCTACATGGGGCTGACCTTGAAGACCACTCAGGAGCTTCATCTGGTTCAGAATGCAGCAGTGCAGGCAGTGATGGGCAAGTCTTGATATGCCCATGTGACGCCTCTGCTGTGAGCTGCACTGGTTCCTAGTGTGTTTCTGGGTGTGATTCCAGGTGCTGGGTATCATCTGTAAAGCCTACATGGCATAGAGCCTGGTTATTTGAGGGACTGCCTATCTCCCATGGCTTCTTTCTGGCCAGTACAATCTAGCAGAGTGGGCATGCTCTGGATCCCCTTGATCAGACAGTTATCTTTTGAAGACCCAGGAAGCACACCTTCTCTGTAGTGGTCCCTGCTTTCTGGAATAAGGTTCCCATGAGATCTGGACTGGTCCCACCCTGTTGGTGTTCCAGAAGGCTTTGAAAACTTAGCTGTTCTCCCAGGCCTTGATGTAGGGTGGATGGAACCCTTATTTTAAGCATTGTCATACTTTGTATGTACTGTATATTGATGTGTTTTCTGGATTGCCATCTTGCAACTATCTTGTACTTCTTTTTTGGGTAGTTATTGTATTCCTATTTACTTTGTTTTTATGTTGCTCTTTATTTTGTGAGATGCCCACAGTCAGTTGGAGTCAGGCAGTATCAAAGTCAATCAAACGAACAAATAACTTTGCAGTAGAAATCTTTACCCCAATTCTATTAGTTAGGCTATTGTTATTCTCTCTTTTTTTTAAGAAGAGAAAACTAAGAAACAAGTGGCTCCTGCAATGCAACTGATATGGTGTGTTGCTTCTTAAGGTTTCAACCAACTAATGATGTCTACTTTCAGTGTGCTCCGTTCCATTTTCCCTCCCCAGCATTCAGTCAGCTGTCTGTTCCCAATGAACACATTTATTTTTTATTCATTTAGTTGATATCCCATCTTTATTTCGTACAACTCAAGGCAGCATAATGTTCCCTTCTCTTAGTTTCTGTGCAGCAACCATCCTGCAAGGTGGGTTGGGCTGAGAGAGAGGGACTGGCCCAAAGTCACCCAGCCGGCTTTCATGCCTAAGGGAGTACTAGAACCCATGGTCTCCCTCTTTCTAGTGCAGCGCCTGAAAAGTCTCACCAAACTGCTCTCTACTTTAGTTCTTTTGTGGCTGTTTTGGGACACCTAGACCATTTTAGAATGATATTTCTCAATATTTCCTTGGGCCACTACAGAATGGTATGAATGCTCGTTATAGATCGTTGTTATACATATGGCATAATTATTGATGTGTATTTAAGCACGGATGTTTGCATTTTCTCACTTTGTTCTTAGTATCACAGGAAAAAAAACCCATGTTTCTCATACATATATATTTCTTAGTGTTAAAATGGATTTTAATACTTTTTCTTAATCTGTGCTGCATTTGCACAATCCCATTTATAGTTTGTATCCAGTTTTGACATGCAGCTTGAGAGTATGTGATGATATTCTCAGGAAGAAGAACGTAACTACTGGCAGGTTCAGGAATAAGGCCCCAGCCCTTGCACAGTGGAGTGCCTATCAAAGTGGCATTTGTGATGCACAGTGTCAGTTGATGCTGAATTTATAAAGCATAATGGTATACTTTAGGAGGCCTAACCAATAAAAGCTGTTATCTTCTCTTTCTCAGTTTTCAAAAGAGCAGTCATCCTAGTGTATAAAGAGAGCTGCAAACTGAAAAAGAAACTGGTAAGTATTTAGGTCACTAGTACTGGTATGTAGGTGTACAATTGCAATTAACAGTTATTGAACATAAAGAGCACACATTTTGGGGATATAAATACTCTAGACATGAATAAGCAAAATATATAAGTTGCTCAAAATAACTTCAGAAACCCAAGACATTGTTCAGATTGAAACTGAGTATCCCAGCTGAATAATTTTAACTGCATTTTTCTTGTAAACTGCCCAGAGTCCCCCATGACGGGGAGATGGGCGGTGAATAAATTTATAAATAAAATTTTAAAAAATAAAATATGAAACAATTTGCACGAACAAACGTAAGCTGTGCTCTTAGTAACTGGATAGCATAAATCAGGCAAGTTCCCATCCTATATTATGGGGAGCTCACATTCAAGGATAAGTGAAACCACTCGTTATAGAAAAGTAACAGAAGAAAGCTGGGATTCTGAAAGTTTCTGCATAGTGTAAAATTGCTTAATATTTTAAAATGTTTAGTTTTGATCGCATTTTTAAAAAGTAGCAATGGCAGGCAAAATTCTTAGACTGAACAAGAACAAGCAGTGTTTAGGATAGCAATTTTAATTGTCTTTTCTTTTTTTATTAAAAAAGGCAGGTAATGTCCGTAATAATCACAATGATTTGGATTTGTTTAAATTTCGTTGGCTGATTCCTTTATCTGCTCTTCAGGTTCGACTGGGTAATACAGCAGGTGACTTGATTTTACCAAATCAATACATTCTTAAACAATCTCTATTCTTACTGTTTGTTTTGAAAGTTTGTCAACCATGAATATATTCATTCTGTCAATGTTTTCTTTGCATCCTTCATAAATAAATATTGCACCAATGAAAAGGTCAATGTATATAATCAAGCAGACCATTCACCATGACCCTGGAATATAGTTTTAAATGCCAAATCTGAAATAATTCAGTATAGTTCAAAGCAGTTGTAACGCTTTTGTATGTTAGGTAGTAAGCCTATTCTGTGGGATCTCCCTCCATTGATATAAAAGATTTTTCCACTGAAAGATGCTTCTGATCCAGTGACAGAGTACTTCTGGCAAACTGGACAGGAGGGGCAACCTTTGCTGATTTCCCCTCTTCCTGCTAATTTCCTGTTACCGCCTCCTCCTGCAGGGGTATGTAATTTTTGGAAACACCAAGGAAGGCAGCAGTGGGGGCTGCTGAGGAAGAAAGGAACGGATTGGCTAAGATCCATTGCATCCTAATTTTTGCCAACATGAATCTTGTGAGCAGAATTCTACTCAAGGAATGCTCCTGTCAACAAAAAAGAATCTGGATCAGAGTTCGAAAAAGATGGCAAGGAGAGGAAAGGACTGTTTTCTTTACTGGGAAGTTTTCTTTCCGCCAAGTAACAGTCCTCCTTGTTTCTTCTGATCAGTAACTAAATGGATTTGTGAATCTCCAGTGTACGTAGAAAAACAGTGGTTGGTGAAAAGATCTTCCTAAAACAATGTCAAACAATGCTTTGAATTAGACATTATTTCTAATATCAAATAATTATAGCTATTGAAATGCTAAAGCATGTATAAAGCATTTTTCATTCCTGCTTTTGGCCAGATAAACTATAAATCAGACAATACAGAATTAATCACAGAAGTAATGAATTGTAAATGCCACAAAATCCACTGCTTTAAAGAAATAGTGGTTCATCACATGTTTGCTCAAATGTTTAATGCTTCTAAATTCAAAATACAGGTAGTCCTCAGTTAACAACCACTCATTCAGCAACTGTCTGAAGTTACAATGGCGCTGAACAACTTACAGCCGGTCCTCAAATATCTGGCTGTCCCAGCACCCCCATGGTCATATGATCACGATCCAGGCGCTTGGCAACTGGCTCGCATTTACAACGGTTGCAGCGTCCCACGGTCATGTGATTGCCATTTGCGACCTTCCCTGCTGTCTTCCCACAAGCAGTCGGTGGGTTCACTCTTTCTCCTGAGGATCTCATACTCCATAGCGTGCGCACATACCTATCCACAGCACCCCCAGCCCGTACTCCATAGTGCAAGCCTACCCATGCTTGTGCTGGGCTGCAGCACCCCGCCCCGCCTGCCTGGCCACATGTGCACTATGCCACAGCAGCCACCCGCATGCCCTCCTGCACTCCACAGCACCCCTGCCTGGCCGCACTTGTGCCACGGCAGCCATCCCCCACCTGGCCACACTCTGTAGCACTCACCTGCCCACCAGCCTGCTTGTGGACTTGTGCCTTCCTGATGGCTTCACCATTGACTTTGCTCATTGGAAATCAGCAAGAAGTTGCAAATCACGATCACTTGAGGTTCTCCCTTAATGGCCTGTGATCCTTGATTAATGACCGCAACGAGGACTACTGGGATTGCCATCACTAAGTGATGTGGTCACATGATACCACAGAAATTCAGTCCCAATTACTATCATTAAGGGGGGACTACCTATACAATATATTTCACTTGAATAATATTTGTTTCCTGAATGAGAACAAAAGATCTATAAAGGTATTCCTTGCATTAGAGCTTCAAAACATCTGCATTTCTTATACTTAGCAGAAAAGCCATATACCAGTTTTTTTACTCTTTGAATTTTGAAAAATAGTGATGCAGAGAAAGTGTTTCTGAAACATTAATTGCAGCAACAGGCTTGTTGCAAGAAAAAGCCATTGATGCTATCTCTTGGATGAACTTGAAGGCCTCATTAAATTCTCATATGTGAAATTGTTTGGCTAGAGATTTGTAGGTATCATGAAATAATTTGTAATAGGATTTCTTTCTACCCACCCAGGAACAGAAAACAGTAGTATTTGGGAATTGATTCATACAAAATCAGAATTAGAAGGAAGACCTGAAACAACCTTCCAGCTGTGCAGCAGGTAGAACCAAAACTGAGATAATTCTTTTTTTCTAAGTGGATTATTTCTACTTTCCTCTCCTCTTTATATAATATCATAAATTAATCTTAATACGTTAATCTGTGTAAATACTGTACTATTTATCTTATTTATTCATGTAGGAGTCCTATGTACTGTATATCTACTGTTTGATCAAAATCAGAATAATAATACTTATGATGCTATTCAGAGTTCTCAAACGTGAACCAAACCGAAGTGCTACTTTGGGGAATATGCAAAAGGCTAACCTGGGGCAGATGGCTAGATGCCTACTTTTGCTTTCTAGAACAGAAATGTTGCTCTTGGCAGGAAAAGAATCATTATGTACAAAGAGAAAGAAGAATTAGGCCTTGATAGCCAATTGTTTAGTCACTTAATATTTTGAATTGAAAAGACAGTTTCAAATCAGGTTTTGCATTAACTTAATCACTGTTTTCCCCCACAACTACAGTGACTGCGAAAGCAAGACCAACATAGTCAAAGTGATTCGTTCAATTCTAAGAGAAAACTTCAGGCGTCAAATAAAATGCGACTTGCCCTTTGAGAAAGCATATAAAAACCGCCTAATGCTGCACAAGAATCGAATTCCTGTTTCAGCAAAATTGGGTAAGAAAATATTTTCTTAGTGTGTATGCCAACATTTGTTTATGTATCGATTTTTGGTGGTAATATTAATCATGATCAATTATTCTTCAAAAGGAGATGTTGATTGTATTCCACAGAAAGTGTTGGAGAAGCAAAACAAGATCTATCCGCCCCACAGAATGCGTACCAAATTCCTTATTTAGAATCGGATGGGGTGAAAAACGACAAAGGGAAGTTGGAGAATAGCAGAGGACACCTTTCGTCCCTTGCCATACTTAACTATGGCAATTGTTATGGGAAATTGGCCATAACATATTCTTAAAATTCCAGATGTGCTCATGGGTTCAGAAGGACTGGATTAATTAGTAAGAAATGGTTTTCAACCTGATATAATAAAGAAAAAAAGTATTTTTGCCATCTTGAAATAACTTAAGAAATATTTATAAACCAGCTGAAATCTTTACAGATTAAATTAGCTGAGTTTGAACCACAGTTACCAATGCTCTTTTATATCTGCTCTATCTCCATAACAACTGGAAGATATCAACAAATGTATACAGGTAGTCCTTGCTTACTGACTGCTCGATCAGCGACCGTTTGAAGTTACGACAGCACTGAAAAAAGAGATGACAGTCCTTGAAAGTTGCAACAATTGCAGCATTCCCATGGTCACGTGACTGCTGTTTGGGCACCTGGCAACCTGCATGCATTTACAATGGTCGCAGTTTCCCAGTCATGTGATCACCATTTGCGACCTTCACAGCTGGCTTCTGACAGGCAAAGTCAATGGGGGGAACCAGTAGGAAGTCGCAAGTCAGAGTCATGTGACATCGTGCTTAATGACCTGCGGTGATTTGCTTGACAACCGCAGCCGGAACTGACGTAAGTCAGAGCGGTCATTTCACTTTACAACCGCATCACTTAGTGACAGAGTTGCCAGTCCCAATTGCAGTCGGTAAGTGAGGACTACCTGTTATGAGGGCAAATACTACATTTCTAGCTAGAAAGGCAAAAATTCAAAATAAAGTATGGACTTCGTGGCTTTAAAAATAATTAAAATCTCCCTGTTACCCATTTGTTTTGACTATGCACTGCCTGGCTCAAATTGCCCCTTTAGCAACCGTGTAACAGTGACTAGGAAACCTTAGGTCACTTCAACAGTTCCATCAAACTCCATGACCAATTTTTCAAAGTCCAGAGGTGAGTTTTCAGTGATAGTAATCCCTTTAAGAAGGCAGAAGTAACATGGTGCCCATGGATGCTTTCTGGGCACATTCCAGGCTACCAAACCTGATTTTTTCCATTATTTTAATTGAAAAGCAATAAATGGAAGCTGGCATGCTACAAAGCAAAACACTTGCCTTGGACCCTCCTACAGAGTCTACAGGCATTCATAAATAACAATGCTAGGAAGCTAATCTGGGACCTATTCTGGAAAAGGATTCACATAACTAGAAAAAGTCAAGAGTAAGCTGATGGAGAGCATCATGGGGGGCAGGGAGGAGGAGAAAGAGCAACTGTGCTTTGTTCTCACAAAATGCCCATTTATCAGTAGGCAGTCATGTGTTCTATATGCCAAATATGCTAGCCTTGAAAGATTGCCTGTCCTTGCCCTCTGCTGTCCGGATTGTTTATTTTCTGAAGTCTCTCTCTCTCTCTCTCTCTCTCTCTCTTCTACAGCACTTAATTGCATCAATCATAATGTTAAAATGGTTACCAAAGTTGTTGAGTACAGAAATTTGATGGATGTATTTTTACATTGGCAGCTTCTTCCAGATCACTGAAGTTACTGAAGAATTCTCCCAGTAATGAATGGAACAGCAGTACAGGAAAAGGAAATGAACTGGATTCTGATGAATGTAGTCTGAGCAGCAGTACACCAAGTAGCAGCTGCCACACGACTGACAGTGTCCTGGAATCTAAAAACTCATCTCCCATGAAGAGTTTGCAGAGCTGTGCATCCGATTTTTCAAATAGCCCTGTAAAGGAATCTGATATTCTAAGTGATGAGGAAGACAACTTCCAGCAACGTCTAAAAAAACCCAGCCCCACGAAAGATATAGAAATCCAGTTCCAGCGGCTGAAGATTTCTGAGAATCGGAATGATGATGCAGAGACGGATTATCCTCCTGAGATAGAGAACAGAGGTGGGCAGAGGGCAGAAGAACAGCCTAAACTAGTTCGTGCACACTTTTGCCCTATTAAACGGAAAGTGAACAGTACAAGACGTGACAAAGGGACGTTGCTGGCAATGCAGCAACAGCATCAGTCGCTTGACAGTCAGCCTGATTCTCCAAGTTTTGACCTGAATTCAATTTTAGAAAGGGAATTTAGTGTGCAAAGTTTAACTTCAGTAGTTAATGAGGACTGCTTTTATGAAACAGGAGAGAGACATGGAACATCCTAGCTGTCTGACCTGATTTGAAGGTTTGATTTTACTTAGAAAAGCAACTGTTGCAACTTGATAAACTACTTACTCTTCAGTTTAATGCACTACTGGGTTTTTCCACAAAAGTAGTTGTAAAGGCTTAAGTTATTTTAATTTATTGTGAAGCAAAAAAGTTAGATTAAGCTGCATTGAATTTCCAAATTCTGTAAACTAATCTCTCCCCTTTCAATATTAGGTAATATTGTAAATATTTTGAAAACACAGGGAGATGAAATCTTCATTTTTGACCAGAGTCCAACTAGCTTTCATTGAACATTTAAAAACATGTTAGTTTTTGCTTTATTTAAAGCCAAATTAAATTATTTTAACACAGAATAACTAAGTCCTCCTGTACACTGCACTAAAATGTAAATGGTTGTTTATACTTGATTTTTATACATATATATATATATATATATTGTACATATAAAAGTCTGTACTGTAATCTTATGGTATTTTTATTTTCTCTATGAGCTTGTACAGTAAAATGCTAATGGAAATAGGCATACTTGTGGGGTTTTTCTGTTTTCTTTTTTGGCCACTTTTTAATGAATTTTTCAATTATTTTACATTTGGCCTTCTTGGCATATGATTGCACTTAGAAGAAGATGAGGAAAGTAGTATCACTTGAGTTTTGAGAAAAATTATCCCTATTCTCCTTTTTAAATTTCACATATAAATTGGCTTAAGGCTTAAGAATATATTCAAAGTCAAATTTATTTCAATCTAATTCAAAAACCTGTTAGATTTTGTGACTGCCTAATTATAGAAAGAAACTAGTAATCTTTCTTGGCCCTTTTGAAGTTGTCTCTCCTTTTCTTTTTCAGTTCATCTCTGTAGTTGTATGCAAAAAGATCTGGATCTTCATCACACATTTTCCTGTAGATATTACAAAGGTTTTTAAACTGAAACATGGACAGTTGAGTTGGATATAGCATTGGGTCAACATCTGCCTCCATGAGCATCTGTTTAGTTTTGTCAAGGCTGTCAGGTTCTGGAAACAAAGTCCTGAAAGAAAACAGTATTGGTAATCAATAGGAAGCATCCATTGTTTTTATTTCCATTTTCTCAATTCAAATAACATTTTTGTACACAGCTACACTATGAATCACGGGCATCTGCAGAAGAGGTGACATTGGTGAAAATGGTAAAACGACCACAACACAAGCTCTGTCCCCTCTGCATGTGTACTGTGATGGAGGTGGGGTGGAGTTGCATTGCATTGCAATGCTTTGTCTTTCTGATAAAATGATTGAATTCTAGTCATGCTTCTGCTATGACTAACAGCCTGACTACCACTGATGCAGTTGTACTCTGAAGACCGAAGCACACTGCATGCCTTTCCCAGGTTCCTCAGTGTGGTGTCTGAGAGAAGCAAGAGGCTGAGGAGTGTTGACAGAGCATGTGCCCCCTGTGCCAAAACTTTCAATTAAACTCTTGCAAGACTGAGAGAAATAAGCTATGCCTTCAGAGGAGGATGCTGCCAACAATTTACTCTGCCCTGCCTTTTACCAAATTTCTGATTTAGCAAAAGAACAGATTCCATCCTGACCACAAGGCACTGAGAAGCAACTATTTCAGAGAAGGAAACTTCAGTGACTGAATCTTACTTTTGTCACAAACCTCACTCAGTTGTATCATAAAAATGTTCTTCTGCCTCTAGTAGTGCAGTTTTTCACTTTGTGCTTACTGTGGTATGCTGAGGATTGTAACCTGACTTCTCAATATATACAGAAAAGGTTGGTCACCTTTTCACATTTATCAGATTTTATGCACCAAGATGTTGCTGGCAGGCCTTGGCCTCATTGACAAGGAACCAAGACAATACGACTAAGTCAGAAAGCCCTTCAATCCCTTTGCACCCTGTTCCATTCTAAGTCTATTTACAAAGAAACAGTAGCCTTGCTTTAAAGTTAATTTACTCATGAATGTTTGCATGGCAGTGATGCATTCAGCTGCTTTAACACATGTGAAACATTTATTACTAATCCTAATCAGTATTTTTCAGCACCTGTTTTTAAGTACCAGGACAACACAGCTGGTAATTCCTCACGATCTGCATTCAGCCAATGCTGCTATTAAAAATCCACCTGAGCAGCTAAATATATTACTACTGTGTCAAAAGCTTAGAGCTATGAAGAGAAGAAAAACAGTTCAAATGATGAGAAAATTCCCTGAAGGAATCACACATGCAAGTGTGAGCCGCCCCCGCAATTCTGGGAAAAAATATATATACTTCACTCGTTTTCTTACCGTACACCGTGATGGCAGAATTTTCTTCTGAATTGAAAAATACTTTGAACAACTTTTTCCACCAGCTTAAATGGCTGTTTTATCTTTGGCTCCACTAGTGGTATAAAATGGACAACAGTCACATCTACCTGTGAAATAAATAAATATAGTTTAATGTAAACTTGTATACAAAAAGTCATTTAAAAACTGGGAGCCCAATTAGAGGAGGATATGCATTTCTATTGACCAACAAATCTGTGGCTTCCAAGTTCACAATATAGACGACCTGCTGCTTCATTACATAAAATAAAATATGCTTTCAGGGAAATAAGAATAGATGAGAGAGAGAGAGAGAGAGAGAGGCAGCATAAAAATGCTAATAAAAATGAATTAACTTTTGCCAAGGCTTTTTGTAAATTGGAAGTACTGGATTTGGGCTGCAAAAGTCCAACTAACCTCTCGATTATACAGTTTGATATACCTCTTTGCTTCCATCTAATGTTTAGATTTTTGTTGCCCAGATCTTGTAGCCCTATTGTACAGAAAACGCTTCTAGAATGAAGAAGAATTTCTCTGCATTCCGGGAAAGGGGCATCCTGTTTCTCATTCAGTTTTCTTCTATTTGATTAGAAGCAGTCCTCCTGGCAGCAGAAATAGGGGATTTCTTTCCCAGATAAGTTAGACATACATTTAGAGGAAAATAAGGACAGACTGTAATAAACGACTGCAGCCTCAAATAAGACCTGCATGTTTTCATCCTGTGGAAATGCGTAACACATCTTACTGTTTACTCCATTAGTGTCTGGGTTCTCAGAACGTTCAGAAAGGTGCTATGTTACCATGGAAACCAATATAGGAAATTATTGTTCACTTGTAATTGGATGCTTTAAAATTACTGACATTATGTCCTATTTTTTAGTTATGCTTATTAACAAGCTCTATTTCAACAGATTTTTGATAATCATAGTAGCTTTACCACCTTATTTTGCAAATAGTTTTAAGAGAAAATAAATATTTACTGCAAACACAAAATGCAGGTTCACCTAGCTGAAGAAAAATACTGTATCTTCTATCACCTGTTTTAAAAATTAATGCAAACAAAATCCTGAATTCTGTCAGGTGCTGTAATATGCATCTAAAAGAAATAATTAAGCCTGAATTTTGCAATATGTCTTTAAAAAAAAACCTTAAAGAGGACAGCACAAAATTCAAACTTGTAGGCAATGATCTATAAAAAATTATCCAGGTTGCACTGAGCTGCTTGCAAAACAAAAACAAAAAGTGACAAAACTATGTGTGTCTGTCTATGTCTGTACTTTGTTTTCTTTTACATATAAACACACACACACTCATATTCTTTTTATATATAAAAGAAAACAGAAAGAACATGAGAGCTTTTTAGTTTTGCTTTTCACCATTAACCACTTCAAATTCTCCAGTGTTTCACAAGTCATATGTTCCTACAGACACTACCAACTTATGTTACTTCATTTTACATTTCCCCCTTTTTACATGAAGCTGATCCCTCTACATTGTCCTAATTCTCATCCTGAAAGAAAAACAAAGCTGTAAGTGGATCCAACCCTTTCCAAGTGGAAGCCCATTTAAACAGTTGGACTTCCTATTGTCTCTCCCCTGGAGACCCGGCACTTCTTCCCAGAAATGCTCTGGAACGTTCCATGGTTTGAAACCACATTTTGGAGGCACAGCATAGGACTAAAAGGGGGAACTGAATCACTTCCCCATTGGGTTTGCTAATGGAAGCAGTCATTGGAATTCTGTTCCTCAATTTCTCCTTTTATCATCTCCCTTAGGACTGATAGCTTAAAATTAAAAACTTCCTGGGGCAGGAACCATCTCTCTTTCATAATAATACACAGTGAAAGAACAATATAATAAGTCAATTAACAAAGCCACAATACTACTACCTTTAGCTTTAAGCAGTGTTTAAACTTATATTAGTTTCTAGTTTCATTATATATTAATGTTTAATGAAGTTAAACAGAAACTGAAAAGTTTTTCATCTTCTAAGTCTGATCTTGGGTTGAATAATATGCTTATTACAGCTGGTAGAAGATGAATTTACAACTTACTATAGGACCACAAAGCCCAAGAGAGTGGCATGCTCTCCCCAGAATGGTTGCCTTGAGAGTAAAATGGGATTTTTGCATCTAGTAAAGATCTTAAATTTGCCCAGGAGTTTCAATCCTCTGCATATTTTTCTTGCATTACTTGGTGCTGGGTTGAATTCTGTTATCTACATTTATATTTTTATATGTTAGGCTGCAATTCTCATATTTTTGAAATCAGAGACAGTGAGAAAATGCGGTTTATAGTTTTTCCTCTCAACTTCTTACCAGGCTCTGTGCCTGCTTTCTTGTGGAACTGGGAAATCCTGACATTCACAATTCCGCCTCAGGGACATGATGAACAGCAGACAGGAATCAGCGATAGAATAGCAAACCATCTCAGTACTGTTACGCCAAACGGTTAAATCCTATGAATATTTACTCAAAGTTGAGTGCCTAATGTGGTACTAGGGAGTAAGGCTGGTCTGATTAAAGTGGAGATGCGTGCACAGATCTGTATTATAGTCCACTGGGTAAGCTTAACTGTCTCTCCCAGAAGCTGTAAGTTCTCTGTTTATGGTAGATAATTATAAATCAACATGGAAAAGAACATCCTTGCAACACTATTGGTTCTTGAAAGAAATTATTTTGATCATAGGGTATGGCTAAGCGATAACTACACTCAATCTGCACGCTAGAGACTTGGAAGGTCAGTTGGATCAATCTGCCCTACTCAGGAATGTATTTTTGAATAGTCAAGCTCCCTTCTTTAGTTGGCAAGATACTTAATCAAGTAACTACACACAAACTTTGAACAGCATTAATATTAAGCATGTTTTAATGCCCTTCCAGCAGCTAAGATTGTGCCTCTATTGTGAAGGACCCACTGAGTCTACAGTCCATGTTTTGTTTTATTGCACCTTCTATAAGGATGCAAGGGCCCATTTTATAACTCCCTATTTGGTGAAATACCTAGGCAATTCTGACTTACATTATGTATAGCTATTCATAACTGTCAGATCATTGACAGTGACAGTGAATGTGGCAAATTTTTGTTATACTGTCTGTGTACTGTTTTGTTATACAGGTAGTCCTCGTTTAGCAACTGCCTTGTTTAGCAACCATTCACAGTTACAACGCTGATGAAAAAGTAACTTCGTGACCAATCCTCGCACTGACAACCTTCACAGGTCTGTAAAGCAAAGGAAAGCTGAAGTATGATCATAAGCATAGTCACAGTTTCACTTAGTGACCACTTCACTTAACAACCAAGTTGCTGGTCCCAATTATAGTAGTTAAACAAGGACTACCTATACTGTCTATAAACCTCACTATATCTTGATCACCTCAATGATGGAGTTACAGTTGTATGGTTGTATTTTATTTGAAGCAGAAATTATTTATTTAGTTCGTTAATGTGCAGAATTCTGGTCAGTGACCTTAATAAAATCTAACACCAAATACTTCAATTCTATGAAATTACTTATTTTTTAAAATTAAAAAACAGTTAAAAGTTAATTCTTAATAAGTTCAGTTGGATCTGCTTCTAGACAATTCTCTCAGGATTGCCAACCTCTGATCTATAACAATGCAAAGACAGCCTCAAGGATGAGCTGCTCTTTACCTCTGCTAAGAGAAGGACAGGGATTCATCCTTAAGAATTATTTTGAGCTTGAAAAATAATCCCAAGCAGTCAATATGTTATGGCTTCTGTTATACAGTAATAGAGCTGCCCCAACGTCTGCCCCCAAGGAGACAGGCCAATGTCAACAACTACTTTGCTTGTTCAGAATTTGTAGGCAATCAGGCTAACAGGAGCTGTACAAATCATGCATAGTACTGTTTTCAAAAACAGAACATGAAGATTTTATGCAAAAGCTAAAGTTGTATCCCCATTACTTGAAGACTAATGAAACCAGTTACCGCTATGTTGCTGTCAATGTTCACTTGTTACAAGGCAAAATAATCACATGCCCACCAGATGTTTGAATCTTCAAGCCCTGGTCATTTTAGTTGGACTGCTGACATCTGTAATCCAAAACACCTGGAGAGCACCTGATTTTCTGTTGCCACTGTGTTACAAATCAGTGATTTCCTTTTTCCAGACAGAAGAATCTAGACAATAAGGGAAGCTCCTATATATCACATTGCATAATCAGCAGGTTTCTCTTGACATTTCTTTGCTTTATAGCTCTTTCCTGTTGACTTGTCAGAACCTTTTCAGCTATGCTCTGTAGTTCTCACATAAGTTGCAAGCATTGCCTTTTCCCCCTTAACAACCTTTAGAGTAGGGCAAATAATTACTGTACAGAAAGAACTAGAAAATGTTGCAAGCTACCACCAGCAGGTATGTGAAACTCAGCCATATACTGTACATTTGTTACTTTATGTATATTTCTCACAATGATTACATACAGGAACTAGAACCTTGCTGTGGAAGTCTGGGGTTCTGAGGGCTGATTGGCAATTAAGAACACAGTAATTCTGCCTTTCAGTTATGGTAAAGCTCATCCTATAAAGTTACTTTTTCCTATACAGTAGTGAAAAGAGTTTCTAAAAACAGAACTGGGACATAGAATATTCCTTTCCATTTAAAATATTTGTTCTGATCTCCAAGCCAATTATTCAACTTGGGATCTGGAAATCATTGAGTGTTTAGAACTAAGGGTTTACATGCATTTTCTCTATAGTCTCTTTGCTTTTGTTAAGCAAAGTATTTTCTCCAGTGCAGGACTCATTAAACAAAGTAGCTCTTTATACTCTGGTAGATGGTACTAAGACAAGAAACAGGCAGTGCTGCTGCATACGGAGCACCAGAGACCTATTTCTGGTTAATAAAATAGCCAATGCAATTTTCCATGAGGAACAGAGACATTTACACACAAAATAAGTTGTGTTTTTACAACATCTGCTGCCAAGGAAACATCTTAAACTTTTCCTTTATCAGTAAGTACTGAAACTTCTTATTAAGACATCTGCATTCTGTGGCATTTAAATATTGTTAGAACATGGAATTTTAATATTTTTGTACATTTGTGTGCTGCTGGCATTTACTGGAAAAAGCTACCCTATTATCCTGGGATCACGCTGGCTTTAATTTTTAAAGCTGCTGATACTAACACTATAGAGCACTCTTAAGCACCAACAACAAACGATGAGGTAAAATGGTACATTTCAGAGCTGATTTCTCTCCCTATCACAGCTGATGAGGAGATGAAGCTGGATCTATCACATTGTGGCAGAAAATAAGACACAAGGGATGCAAGAATTCAAAACAAAGGAATTCCCAACAAAACATATGAAATTTACTGCCTTGTAGAGGCAATTTTAACCGCACTCTTAATACACAACGTTCCCATTCAGTCACTGACACTAAGTTAAGAAAGCCAGTAACTACCTACAAGATTATGGCTTGCAAAGCAGTGAAGCTAATTAAATAGATAAGTTCAATATGAAAAAATAATAATACAAAAATGACAGAATACACTAGCCTAACACTGTCTGAAAAAAATTATTCCCCTTCCATTGCTAGAAACTCCAGTTTTTACTCTTCAAAACCCACAATATCCAAATTGAAATAAAATTGGAAGTAGAACAGTTTTTAATGTTTATTTAATGGAAAAAAATTGGAAAGCTTAAACAAAGCTGTTTATAAGAGTGTTTAAGTAAAATCTGTCATTGGGACACCTAGTATTTTATATGTTAAAGTAAACATTAAGTGGAATATTGGTTTTAATATGAGGGGGGGTTGCATTTGTTTGAAATTGTTTCATTTTGGTCTTACTGTACATTGCCATGAATATGTGTGGAGGGTCGCACTGTAAAAATGTCGTACATAAATAAACATCAATTTTTGTCCAATCCTGAATTGACTAAGAATTTAAGTAGATCATCCTTTTTGCAGAAGTGCCTGACATCATGATCCAATTAAGTCAAGAGCATATTTAAATCTCAAATATATAACTAGGAAGTTATAGATATGATTGCCTATTCTGCTTAGTATTACCAACATTTTAATTCTAGTTTGGATGGATTGTGTCCTAAGTTTTCAGGAACAATTTTACTTGTCTTTAAGATAAATTTCTGTTTACCAGAAATGTTTAGTATGAAGCAAAGGAGAAGATAAACTGAGTTTAAAGTTACAAGAAACACCAGTTTTAAATCCTGGACGTCTACAAAAATAGTTTGATTTCTGTTTTTCTGAAAACAGCAATAATAGAATAAAGGTCTCTATAAATGCAAAGAGTTATTGGCTAAATGAAAAGAACGGAAATAGGAAAAGACTATATTAACTCCAGCCTGAATATTCCTTAGAAAAATTGAGACGTTATATTGATGTTTCTATTCAAATCAATTGGAAATTCAAGTCCTATACCGCTTATAGGACTAGAACTACATTTTTTAAAAACTACCTCGTATTACAAAATGGATTGGAAGCTTCTAAGCTGACTAATAAGGACACAAGCCTTTCCTTGCCTTTTGGCACAGAACGTATCTCAATTCTACATCTTACCATTTCATTTACAGTTTCTGCCATTGTGGCTTATTATCAGCAGCTCCTTGTGCTCACACACTACTCCTTTATAATCATTCCTCTCCAAGTGCCCTGTGTACATCTGCTCAGTCCTTTTGTAGCCTTCTCATCTGCTGCAGGGTCACGTTCAGCAATTCATTCAGTTAGCCGTTATTTCATATGCAAGCACTCTTGTTTGCTCTCTTGTCCTGCCTTTGCCCCTGCCACTCTCCCCCCCCACCCCCCTTTCTATCACAGACAGACAACTACAGCCTTGGCTGGGGAGCCATCAGACAGTAACACAGGTTTACAGCAACAGGAAAGAAACAAGCAGACAAAGGTGACAGCAAATCTCATCATGGCATCAGCCGCTCTGCAGTTTTTTGCTTTCATCCTAGCCTTGTTTGGTGCTTTTGGTGCGATCACAGCCACCCTGTTGCCCAACTGGAAGGTGAACGCAGACACGGGCTCAAACATAATCACAGCCATCACTCAGATGCAAGGGCTCTGGATGGACTGCACATGGTACAGCACTGGGATGTTCAGCTGCACGCTGAAATATTCAATCCTCTCTCTCCCTGTTTACATCCAGGCAGCAAGAACCACCATGATTTTGTCCTGCATTCTCTCCATTTTTGGGATCTGTATCGCCACAGTGGGGATGAAGTGTACCCTCCTGGGAGGGGACGGAGACACCAAAAACCACACGTCACTTGCCGGAGGAATCTTCTTTATTTTGGCCGGAATATCTGGCTTGATACCAACAGCCTGGTACACAAATGAGATTATTTCAAAATTTCTGGACCCTACTATCCCGGAAAGCAGTAAGCATGAACCAGGAGGAGCAGTTTACATTGGATTTATTTCAGCTGGACTTCTGCTTGCTGCAGGTGCCATCTTTGGCACTTCCTGTTTTAAGAAACAGCAGAGAGCATGGATTTATCCTACCAAGCAGCAGGACCTACACCTAACTGCCCAGCAAGTGGACACAGGCTACAGCCTGAAGGACTATGTGTAAATACAGTGATGGACCTGTCTATCGAGGTTGTTTTTGGTAGTCTTGCTTTTATAACAATGCTGTTGATGCAAGCCTTATAATTACATTGGATGAGGTATTTCTTTATCTATTAAAAAAAGGAAAAAGATCGGTAAGAATTTAAAATCAGTAAACAACCATTTATTATTGATATTGCTTTGCAATTGGATTATATTGACAGTATGGGGAGTATAAATATAATATAAATTAGTTACAAGAGTTAGTTTGTATCTGTCACATGCCACATTTAGTATCACCAAGTGTCTTATTTTAACAATGGCACCAGCTGAACTGATTCTGCCCTAGTGTAGAATCCTGTGTTTTGTTTTTAAATGTTAGCTGTATTTTTCAATGTCAGTTTTCAACTACTATGGTAAATGGTATCTCTCTAGGTTTCTGTGAAAGAATAACAGTTATCCTAACGTTCCTGGGGATTAGCTGTCCTCAGACTCCAGTGATCCCATGCCCCATGATCACCTGCACCTATTCGGCTTTCTTCCAAAAACGTCTACTTAATATTTTGCCACTAATTTTAAGGGTCAAAACATACCTATTTATATTTACAGTACAGTTTTAAACTGGCAGGAAATAACAAATTTATGATTATTTTGCCAGCATGATAAATCCTGCTTCTCTAAATCTTTTTCTTTTTTACATCTGCTAAAATGATGATCAGTCACAAAGTAACCACTCATTTCCATTCAAGATGAGAGATAAAATTTGAACATGTTGGTATATGACATAACACAAAGACCTCTTGGACCAAAAGCTTGAAATATAATTTGAGCCACCTATGGATTTCCGTAACTCATATTTTCTAGGGTCATCACCGTGAAATCATTTCACCAAAAGATGAGTCTCTTGTTTCCTATGTAAGGATTACAGTGTTTGCTAATTTTTAGTTTAGAAAAAGGATATATTGTGGCTTCTAAAATTATGCATTATGTGACAAAAATGGAGAGGCAATTGTTCCCCTATTGTAAAACCAGAATCATGGTTTCTATTTTAAATTAAATCTCTTAAGAATTTTTCCCATAGAATAAAAGACAAATCAAAAAGAAAAGAACGAAAAAGTGCAAAAAATAAAAAAGAAATTTATAAATTTATAAGTGATTTCCAACCTTCTTTTCAACAGATAATTACAATCTTATTAGCCCTTCTCCTTCTTAGATGTTATACAAGTCCCTCCAGCCCCTCATTTAATCCACATTTTTCTTAACCTTCAAATCCATAAATCATCATGTCATTTCTCTCTCAAAATCATGGTTTGTCTAGTGAAGCTGAGGAGTGGGGAAAGAGGGCTGTGCACAGAGATTCAGGACAGATAAAAACACACTGTTAAACTTTAAAAGTTACTAACTGAAGATGTAGTGGGTAGGCTGTTTTTAAAACAGGACTCATCAAATGCAGGGGGGATAAGATTATTAACTACTACTTGCCATGGTGGCTACACATTATCTCCAGCACTAGAGGCAGTAAATCTCTCAGTGTTGCTGGGGAGCCACACTGAGTTTTACTGTGCTGACTACCTATCTGTGAAATCTGCAAAAGGGTTCTGATTATTTTGAGAAAGTGTAAAGATCGCAAACTCAAAATATATCACATATATTTGGCTAGTGTAGCACTTCAGTTTGCAAAACAACATTATTACTTGGGCCAGTCACACCCTCTCAGCCCAACTCACCTCCCAGGGTGGTTGTTGTGAGGAAAATAGGAGGAGGAAGGAGTATTAGGTATGTTCGCTGCCTTGAGATATTTATAAAAATAATAAAGGCGGGATAGAAAAAAAAATAAAAAAAATAAATTACAGTTTATTAAAAAATATATACATATAAACTCTTTCCCTAAAGGCACATTTTTAAGAAAAGTAAATAAATGCTGATTTATTTTGATCACAACATCTGTTTGCCCCAATACTGAGACATATGCAGAACTAACCTTAAGTATATCAAAACAAAAAACAAAACAAAAAACCAACTTTGAAGAGAACCATCCTTAAAGCAGGAGAAGCTTTATAGTAGCCTTATAACTGCAATTCAACAATTAATGTCAAGATGTTATTATTTTCATGATATGAGACCCAAGTTAGTTGGGGTAGACTGGCAGAGGACATTCTGGGGGGGCTAAAAGGGATGGGGAACCTGGGAACAACTTCACCAGTATATCATCTTGGAAGTGAGTATTTTGTGATTAGTCAATCCCACTGTGGTAGTTGTTTCAAAAAAAGGAAGGCCCCATGATAGCTGTTTTGTAAAAGTACCCATAAGAAGCTACCTTGACTCTGAATGGCTGTGCACTTCTGCTACAGCACATGATAGCCAATGAATATGACCATCTTCTTCTGTACAGGACATCAATTTCTTATGAAGACAAGTTTAAACATCTCAAAAATAAAAGCACTACATTTGGGGAAATAGGAATTCAGAGCTAGCGTCTTAACAAATATATGTTAGTAATCTAGTTATATTATGTGTGCCAGCTATTTTATTTCTGGAAATACCATTAATAAAGTTTGAAAAACGTTAAGTGTTGCATTAAGTTGAGGACCCAGTTCAAATATTTTTAACACAGCTGGCAAGCTTGCATTGGCGTAACACCATACAATCTAATTCTCTGACAAGAAAGTAAAAGTAGTCTGTCAAAGTCAGACAAATTAAGAGAAAGAAGACACCCAGCAATGTCAGAACAACAGAAGTACCGCCTGCAGAGAGACAGAGAAGAACAGTTCTTAAGGAAAGAGAGTACCCTCCCTGTAAACATGTATTATTACCATCACCAATGTAACATGGAAAGAGCAATAAAAAACAGAAATAACAGGGAGGGAAAGAAGAAATGAGCACCATCACATAAAGAGCAGATAATAATACAAATTCATATAGCGAATTCATTAAATTACATTCATTTGGCACCACCATTGTACTGTAATCTCCAAAAGAAAACCAATTCTCAAAAGTTGGTATCCTGTTGCCAGCACAAATGAAGAGCATCAATCAATAAACCAAGACAATTAATTCTAGTTTATTCCCTTTTCTCCTCCCTTACAGATGAAAATTAAGGCATACAACAATCAATCAATGGCCTGGAACACTTGAAAGCCAGGGTGTTTCTTACAGGAAACATTCTAATACAAGAATGTTCTGGAGGAACCTTGGGCCCTCCAGATGTTGATGAAGTTCTCAGCAGACTAGTCAGTGTGACCAGTGCTGAATGACGCTGTCAAGATATTGGTAGGTCCCAGAATCCTTAAGTTTTATTTTCCAATGGTTATGCAAAGGTCTCTACTAACATATGTACATCAAGGACAGAGAAAGGACAACAGTTACTCTGAAAATAGCTCCTGAGTCGTCTTCTAATCAGGAAAACTCCTTTAATATTAAATGATGCATTATTATGTAACCATTAACTCTTGCTTCACAATCTTTTGACGCAAGCTATGCTGAAACATGATCATTTGTCCAAGGTCCCACATACAGTCTATATTGTCTGAGAATGAATCTGACTTTGGCCTTCCCACCAGACAGCTCAATACAATTTGCTATCCTGACCCTCTGCTGAGCAACAAGACTGCAGTACCTAGCCAATCTTGGCTGATCTAAAAATCTAAGTAGGTCCAGACCTCCTTTGGATTGGGAACCATCTGGGAAATTCAGGGCTATTAGTTAGACTAGGTTGAGGAAACACCCTGAAATAAGGCAATGACAGGCCATTTCTATATTGTTGCCAAGGAAACTGGCAATCCTAATACTTGTCCAATTTCATTTCAAAAGTACATAAAAACTACCAAGTTCTTGCCACTTTCAAGGTTATTTGTATGCCACCCATTACCAAAGGTTTTAGGAGGCTAACAATATCAACATAAAATAATATCTCCCCAAGGATCCCAAAGACAGACAGACAGAACAAAGTTAGAAAAAAATTAAATTAGGAGATATAAAAGTCATGTGCCCGCAAATCCCACCTTCAATCACAGCACACACTCCTCCTGTGAAAGGAGGAACAGATAAGTCTTCATAGCTTTCCTAAAACCAAGGAGGAATGATGTTGACCAAATCTCTGCAAGGAGGGAATTTCACAGAATAGGAGTGACTACTGAAAATGCCCACTTCTGAGGTCCCATCAGAAGACAATCCCACAGAGATAGGACCTGGAGGAAGTTGACCTTATTTGTTCTGGTTGAATGGGCAGTGCCTTAGATAACCAGGTCTTGAGTTATACTGGGCCTTAGAGGGGACAGTTGGCACATCAATTGTACCTGGAAGCTGACTAGCAACCAAATTATATCATTTGTTTTGGTATAGAAAAATTATGGCTTATGCAAAAAGGAAAACAATTATTGTCAGCAATTTCTAAATCACAATATGGCAGCAAAAGCAGGAGAAATATCTAATATTACAGACAAATAACCACAATTAACTCTATTCTGGATATACAGATGGAATAGGATTGGACTGGATTTTGGAACTGGTTCAGGAAAAACTTAGAAAATGTTTTGTTTCAACATTTTACTTCAGTTGTTATTTTCAAAATCAAGAAGTAGCCATCTCTAAGGAAATCTTGTCTCTACAAACTGACACACAGAGTTAAAATAGTGATTTCCCAGGGGTATGACAACCCTTATTATTGCCATGAATGTGTGATTTCCTCCAGATCATACAAACAATTAAACTAAAGATTTGATGCTCCTTTGGGGTAGCCCTACAGGACTTCTCTCCATTCAAAACCTCTTAAAATTCTGACACATCTTTGGGGTGCTTGGGACTTATCTGAACATTTTCTCACCTACTATTCTTTTATATCTGTTTACCTCTCTTTTGAACATTGCCTTTAAATCTCTCATCTTCTCTAAACATATATCCCACCAATTATAAATGTCCTCTAATTATTAAATTTACTTTTCAGCATTTTTGGAGCTAATCCAACAACCTTCCTGAATACCAAGTGCAATTAGAATATGTCTGATTTTTCATGCTGATGGCTTTGTGAATAGCTGAACGAAACCTCAACTACCGATATTAATGCAAAAAGAATGAACAGACTGACCTCTGGCTTGGGAACAAAAGCTCCACCTGGAATTGTGAAACGTTTGTTAACAGTGCACAGGTGCTGAGACATTATGGAAAGCCTGCTTCGCTGTTTGGATGTTGTACTAGCTGTCAGTCTCTGTGGAAGAAAAGTGTTTTTGTGAGTTCACGCATTAACTTAACCAAACAAAAATGCTCCTTAGAGCAGCCTGTTACCTAAAATACCAAATAGTTTACAAAGGTTTCCATGATTATCAGTAACAGAATCTTGCTTATTGTTATAACAACTAACGGCAGGTCTAAATTTTATTGATGCTAACAGTCCTCATAAAAGTAAAACAGAATTGAAGTATAAGTAAAAAAAAGCAAATACAATTTTATTGCCATTATATTTCTATGCTTTTTAGACTCAGAACAATCATAGTAACTCAAACACAATATTTCAATAAATTCCCCAAACAGATTTGCTTGTATATTCCTGCAGCATTTAGAAACATATTCAAGAGGACCTACCTCAGACTGTACCATAGAAAAATAAAAAAATAATTAAAAGCAAGTGAAGAAAAGGTTTTAGTCCATTCTATAAATCATCATGAATGCTCTATTTTATTTACAAATGCTCGTAATAAAGCAAAGGGAATTCACAGTCCAGGAAGGACTAAATTTTAGCCTATTTTCTGTTTTAGCATAGACAAATTACTGTAGTCTCCATACAACATGCAAATGTAGCTTCACATGCAGATGTAACATCAATAATGCTATAGTTCAGTGGCCTATAAAGGATGTGTATTAGTATAGCCATATACGGATACATTAATTCCTGAACTATTCTTATCTTTGTACCTTTCTGCCCTAACTTTATAAGTCAGTCTAGCTGCTAAGTTGCACATAAAATGCAAGCATGTATTATAAGTATTATTATAAGCAAGCCTTAATGAAATATTAACATAGATTACTGTTGAATATGCTACATTGGCCTATCTTTGAAAAACATCTAGAAGTTTAAACTGCTGTTAAGTTAGCACCATCAGCTTACTGGTTGTTCTGAACAGATTAATCCAATTTTATGGGATCTGCAATATTTTGTTTCTAGAGTCAATTCAATATGCTGATTCTTGCCTAAATCACAAGCTTGGTTCAATATTTCTGGCAAGCATTCTTGCTGCTTAAAGTCTGTCAGTTGTCTAGCAAGAGTAAGGCCTTCCCAGTGTACCACTGAGAACGTTCTCCATGGAAACCTATAAACCCTCAGAAAAAAACGCCTAATTCTTACATAAGGCTTTCTGGGGTGGCCAAGTTTATCTATGAATATTCTTTTCTCTTGCTAGAGAAAATTATTGACATTAGGTTTTGTCTATTACTGCTCTTTCACTCTGAGGCTGTGTTGATCCGTTTTGTCATTGATGGTGAATGTGCTGACTAAACATTTTCAGTTTAGAATGGGTAGGTAAAGGTAAAGGTTTCCCTTGACATTAAGTCCAGTCGTGTCCGACTCTAGGGGGTGGTGCTCATCTCCATTTCAAAGCCGAAGAGCCGGCGTTTGTCCGTAGACACTTCCTCTGTGGTCATGTGGCCGGCATGACTAAACGGAACGCCGTTACCTGCCCGCCGAAGCGGTACCTATTAATCTACTCACATGCATGTTTTCGAACTGCTAGGTTGGCAGGAGCTGGGACTAGCAACGGGAGCTCACCCCATCATGCGGATAATTTTACAAATATAGGTATGTTAAAATGTTTTGAATGCTCAAAGGTAAGGCTTGACCAGCACAGAATAAATTGGAACTATTACTTACTGTGATTTAGAAACAATGCTTTCATTGGGGCTTCCAAAATTTGAATTTGCCTTTTTTTGTAGCCACATCATAATTGTGATAACTCAGCAGTCAATGACTATTCCAAGATCTTTTTCATAGACTGTCAGATATCTCCTGAGTTACTGTCCTAGAGTAATTTGTCAAATGCGTTACTAAAATCAAGACATCTAGCATTTTTACAACCTACAAAGGAAATTACTAATAAAAAATTAGATAAGATTAATCTGGCAAGATTTATTCTTGATAAATCCATATTAATGTTTGGTAATTACCACACTGTGTTAAAGATGCTTACAGATTGACTGCTTTATAATCTGCTTTAGAAACTTTCCACAAATTGACTGGTCAGATTGGTCTACACTTTCCCAGATCCTCCTTTTCAGCTTTTTGAAGATAGCACAGTGTCTCTCCTCCAGTCATCAGGCATATTAGTCATTCTCCAGGATTACTCAAACATAATGGGTAGAAGTTCAAACGCACCATCAGCAAATTGCTTTAATTCCCTATTGAATACAAGTAATGTCATCTAGTGATGAGAACTTGTTCAAAAGTAAAAAAAAAAGGGGTGGGTGGGCAATATCAAGCTCAAGTTTCAATCTTGCCCATTCATCCTACTCTCCACCATGGCCAAGTGGAACATATTTTCTTGTTACAGAAGATGAACTAAATAAAGAATTGAGTAGCTTTCCTTTTTCTCTGTTAGCATTTTTTTGCCATCTTCATTAAGCATCTGGGATATTGGTATTTTTAACTCCCTGTTAGACTGAATATATTTGTTGTTCTTCAGCATTCTTTGCAACCTCAGTTCACTCTGAGCTTTAGCTTTCCTGACACCATGTCTACAATTCTCAGTTACTGTTAGCCCTATAAGGTAGACCAGGCTAAGAAACCAATGCCATATGTCTAAAACTACTTTTATTGGAACATCTATAGTGACAGAATCTTGCAAGTCAGAATGTGCTTTCCCCCTCCCTCACTTTATCTTCATGTGAACTAGGGAGGGGCTTCCCTAATACATTTTCTCAAATTAAGTTTCTTGGGATGGACTTGAGCTGCGCTTGTCTAATAGTTGCCTTAGTAGTGGCTCTTCTTCCTGTCCTTCAAGGCTATTCCCTATGTCTTGTACAGCTACAAGTAGTTCTTGCTTAACAACCACAATTGGGACCAGCAACTCTGTCACTAAGTGATGCGGTTATTAAGGAAGACATCATGTGACCGTAACTTGCGATTTTACTGCTGGTCCATTGACTCTGCTTGTTAGAAGCTGGCTGTGAAGCACGTAAATGGAGATCATGTGACCATGGAACACTGCGATGGTCTTAAACGCCTGCCAGTTGCGAAGTGCCTGAATCTCAATCAGGTGACTGTGGAGACACTGTGACGGTCGTAGGCGCAAAAACTGGTCATAACATTATTTTGTCAGTGCCACTATAACTTTGAATGGTTGCTAAACAAGGCAGTCATTAAGTGAGGACTACCTACTTCGTGGAATGTGATAACAAAAAATAACAATAATAAAACACAAGCAAACCCAAGAGAGAAAAAATTAAAACAGGAACAATGACTATTAATCCATGTAAGTTAATCAAAATGGCACAGGTGAGTTGGGAAAAGTCAGACCTCAAAAGATCAAAGAACTTTCTAAATAAAAACATTAACTCAGTGATAGAAAACCAAACAGATATATCTAAGAAGTGAAACCTTCTCCCTTACTTCCATCAAACTAAGAGGGGCCTCTGTATATAAGAGCTGGTTTATATAGGAGGAAGAAGTCCTTTAGCACACCAGCTAGAATTACAAAGTGCTTAAAGATCTCTGTAGTAACTACCAAGACAAATTTATTCTATTATCATGATTGTGTCACTGATTTTATGTGACATTAGTCTTACCAGTTAATATAAGAAACTTACCAACCATGCTATTTTGCATCCCATTTCAGCTACATTACATGCAAAAACACTATAATCTTCATGTCACGTATGAGAAAACTTGACAGCATATACAGCTGGCTCTTGTTCTTAAATCTCTGCTTTTCTGCCTAAATGCCAAGAGGCTGCTCTTCTCCGTTTCCAACCTGTTCAGCTTTAAAAACTCATCCATTAGCCATACCACTAAGCTTAGAATAGCAACTCACACTACCAATTATTTCAGAAAACTGAACTGAAATGCCAGAAACTACAGGAACCAAGTTTGATAAAAGGGCTTTGTCTCCCTACTGCACCATCTGCCGAGGTTGGCACTGATGATCCCTAAAACTCAACTATAACATTAGCAAGTATACTGAACATCTGCAACATACATTACAAAAAGCACTCTTAAAAAAAAAAAGATTCAGGACCCATCTTGCTGGGACAGTACTGTTTGTTACAGAAATAGATTTCCAGTATTGAATTAGTTAGGGGAGACTGGTAAAAGAGAGCCAGTTTGGTCTAGTGGGTAAGGCACCGGGCTAGAAACCAGGAGACGTTCTAGTCCCACCTTAGGCATGAAAGCCGGCTGGGTGACCTTGGGCCAGTCCCCCTCTCTCAGCCCAACTCACCTCACAGGGTTGCTGTTGTGGGGAAAAGAGGAGGAGGAAGGAGTATTAGGTATGTTTGCCACCTTGAGTTATTTATAAAAATTATAAAGGCGGAATAGAAAATAGATAAGTAGATAGATAGCTAGATAGTTCAGGTATGTGGGCTCTTAAAATGCTCCAGCTGAGAGATTCTTTTGGAATGCTCTTATTTTTCAGCCACATTTCTGGCATCAGTTCAGAGAACTGTCAACAACAGCGTTTTCATTTTCCACAGCACTGGTAGATCTTTTGTCTTGTTAGGGGCAGGAGAAAGAAAAATCTCCCTTCTTACTGGTTCAAAGCCCTATTTGCACAGGACAAAGTATCAGCTGTACCCATAATCTGCCATGATTATCTTCATCAGGAAATGTTGTTTCTTTGTTGGTATCTTGCTTTGTGTGTCACAAGGTCATCTGACCATTGCTACACATATAATTCACTGAAACTTTCCACACAGTGTTAAAATAGAATCACCACTGATGTGCAGCCAAGACAGAACACTAGTAACAGTGTTGCTGCCTACTGACGCACAATTAAAATTTATGTCATGGTTAACGTCCAGTACAAATGTAATGATGAAGAAATGATGAAATTCATGTCATGATGTCACAACACAAACTCCAACTTTTTGTATTTTCATCCCAATATTGAATACAAGTACATTAATTACATGATTAGTATCATGATATGTTTTGTCATTTGCTCCCCCTTCAGTTACCTACAACGGGTGATAACCTCTCACTTAGGAGCCCCCAACATATTGCAACCATAGAATTACTTCTAGTCTCTGCATTTCCAGTGGCATATGCAGTTGTCACATGCACACCCCATTGTCCTGGAGGGGTCCTTTACCATTCCTGGAGAAAACTGGGGATATACAGAACTTGCAGATTAAAGGGAATCAGTCCTGTTACTACACACAGGTAAGTACAAAACACACAGTTTCTCTTTATATAGTGGAGAATTAATGATCCATTCTTTAAGCCAGCAAATGTATTATTGCTTCCCCATTACACAGATAGACCAAAAATATAAGAGCCAATTAAACTGAATTTTAGAATCCTTATTTTACAAATTACTGATGTTTACTTTTAAATAACTGTATAATAATTCAATAAATAAACTCACCTCTGCAACTTCTTTCTGAAAGGTTAAAGTCATCTGTGTCCTACCATAACTAAAAGGCCCATCTTTATTAGATATATTCTCAAGCCACTTGATTATTAGTGGGGTTGAAATACTGAAAGGGAGGTTTCCAATAATATGTATGTCTGGAGGATCTATAAAAGACAAAAGTCAAAACACAAATATATTTGCTTGACCACAAGCAATTTTCATTGTCCTAAGCTGGGAAAATTAACTTAGGAAAAAATATCTTGGATCCAAGTTTTGAGCTCATGTTTGGAATTTATCCTATCCAGATGTGCAAAATTTTTGCACCAATAGCATAATTATATCAGCCTGCCCCATTAGATCCGGCAGAGAGGGCATGCTGTGGATACCATCTGCCAGGGACTTACATTTGATGGGTCCCCAGAAGGCAGGCTTTCTCTGCCGTGGCACCCACCTTATGGAACATTCTCCCCCTGCCCCGAAATTAAGTTAGTTCCATCCCTCTTGAAGTTCTAGAAGTCCCTCAAGATCTGGTTATGTCACCAGGCCTGGGGGTCCCAGGAAACCAGAGACTTGTTTAGATGGCTCCACTACTGAGGTGAATATACTCTCTCTCTCTGCCTAGGGTTTGTATATTTTTTAATTTTAATAACTTTTAATTTTTAATGTAGACTTTTTATATTTTTAAATGCTTGTTTTATATACGTGTTGTTTTTTACTTGATTATTGTATGCTGCCCAGAGTCACTTTTTGTGAGATGGGCAGCTATATAAATTTGATTGATAAATAAAAAAATAATACACTGATACTAAAGAAGGCTTTGACAGGAACTTAGAGTTAATTGCTCTTGTAGACACATCTCATGAAGGAAATACTCAGGTATCTCTTTGAGTTTTAGCAAGTAATTGAAGACTTGTTGATAAATCTCCTAGACCTACAAATTGGCATTAGCTTCTAGTCTCAGAAAACAAGCAGATATGCCACTTGGGCATCCCAGAATTAATTTCAAAATATGATTCTGAAAACTATTTAACCTGCTAGTGATACCCATTCCCCAGATTTGTGATCTACCAATGCTTGGGGTGAAACTTTAGAATTTATTAGTTTGATAAAAGCAGACATTTGCCTTTCACTGATGTATACTAAATTTTCAATTTGACAACTTCAGAAAATAGTACTTCCTGAAAAATTAATGAACAGTAAAGAGAGTCTTAAAGAATCCTTCAGTTAAAGACTGTTGGATTTCATTTTAAATGTATTAAACAATGTAATTTCTAATAGATTACCTCAGTCTACACAGATATTTTTTGGAAAGTAAGATTGAATAAGGAGATTTTAAATTTTGTATCCTTAAAATTCAGATGCATTTATACTCCTAAAGTGATTTTTCCCTAACATTCATTCATATGTTTTAAAAAAATCTTTCCATTCCTTGTCAAATCCATGTTTTGCTAATGTGCTGTTTAAATACAAGTAAAAAAGCATACATTTCAAGAAGATAAAATGAGGCTAGTTCACTACCTGAAAATCTTTTGCAACAAATTCCGCAGATTCATACACAAGCACACTGTGACAAGATTCTGACATCTCTCAAGTAAGGTGCCTCTATTTACCATTTCTAAGGGCTAAATAAATTATTAATTTGTTTAGACAAAAATTAACAGCAAGCTTGAGATTTCCATCCCTACTGCAACCTCCAATTCCAGCTGCTACTACCCAGAGAATGAATCTTAAGACCACAGCCATTAACTGTTCTGAGGAAAAATATATCGATTACATACATGGATTATTACAGGTTACTCACAAAATTAAGAAAGAAATTAAAGCATACAGTCCTATTACTATATTGCTAGCAATCTCATGTAGTAAATTCATTTTAAGAAGCATTCTGAATAATTGTATTTGTAGCATACTGACCATCTTCCCAGTTCTTTGAAAGATGTTTTGGAAAAGCTTCACTGAATGTATACATTAAAATATCCTCATTAACAATACGAACTTTTCCTGGAGCTGCTTCAGAAAGCATCTGAGATTTTTGAACAAAGGAAAAAAGTGATTAAAAAGAGATTTAGTTATTTAGTCATTTGAAAAACCTGCATTTTTGAGCATCTATAATGCATGAATCTATACATTTGAGATTCACTCTAACCTAAGTATCTATGCCAAACATCACCAAAGGTGCCAAAAATAAAACTAAATAAATGCTAGCCTGCACAAATAGAAAGAGTACACAAAGGCAACAACATTCAAATCTGAAGTTTAAAACCAGTATTTGTTTCCTATAAAAAAAACAATTGTGACTTCAGTGATTCTAAATGCAATCATGTTTCTATCAATTTTAAGCCTGTTTATCACTTAATGGAAGGCAATTTTAAGCAATTCCCCTCACTGATTAACACCTCCAAACAAATTCCATTTACTCCAGAGAATCAGAGATATTCTGAAGCAATATTTTAGCAGTAAGTGAACCTGCTGAACATAAAGGAATTAACTTTTGAAAAAAAAAAAACCCGGTAATGCTAGTATAACTAGTTACAGTATTAAAATGTAATACAATTTAACCTGCAAAATGTTATTATAGACAATAGCATTTTGGAAAGTATTTGCATACCTGGAGTCCTGGAATAAAACGAGAATCTTTCTCAATTAATAACAATTCTGTAATACCAGAATTTAAGATGGATCTACTGATTCCTCCTGGCCCAGGGCCTACTTCACACACGTATGCATCTTTCAGATTGCCAGCAGTCCTTACTATCTTATCTGCAAAGAAGAGCATAGTTACACAGTTTTGGTTTCACAAGACACAGAGCACTTAAACAATGCTCTGTGTCACTTCAAAAGTGTCATTCACAACTACATCATTAAATGAATTGGACAATGTAATATATAGCACAGCTAGTGCAATCACGATAGTTTACATTTACTTGGTCTTCAGAATACAAGTTTACTATAATAATATTACAAAGGCATACTTGGTCTCCCTACTCCAAGTTAGCTCATTCTTTCGTGCACAGCACTGATGATAAATTAAAAGTACGTATACCCTCCCATAGTTTGCACAGGTTTTTGTTTCATATTAACAGTGTCTTATGTTTTGCTGCTTATGTGAGACAATCAAGTGGATTATTAATTCAGATAAACAAACTGTAATAGCAAAATAAAACACAGATAACTGCTTCTATGGACACGCTTTCAACACAGTATTCATGTTCAGAAAGAAAAAAAATTAGGTGGATATAAAGAAGCATCATGGGCAAAAACCCAACTTTATTTCATAGTCGAAATTTAGAGGAAAAATCAATACCAGAAAATTTATTAGAGAGGAGAAATGAGCACGTGAAAAAGAGCATCACTTTGCATGTACAAATCATCCAACGGTCGTACTTTCACTTTGCAGTCAACACAATTTAATCCAAAAAAAAGAGAAAAAAAAAGGGGGGGGATAGGTAAGTCCATATTCTGTAGTGAACGGTGTGATTTAATGGACAAATTTTAAAGCATCTAATTCGCTATTTCTACATGTTATCCCTTTGCCAGCTGAAAAACAGCTAATAACGGAGATAAAGTGGGGCAAGAGAACCGGTATATCAGTCTCCTCCGACCTGGTGCCTCCCAAATGGTTGGACTACAACTCCCATCATCCCCGCCCAGTACAGGGATGATGCAAATGGTATTCCAGTTTATCTAGAGAGCTCCAAGTTGGAAGGAAAAAAATGCTGGTGGAATATCCACTCTCTCAGGACAGCAAAAAGACAGCTATCGCCCTTCCAAAGATGAACACCGCAACACCAAAGACACGAGAGGTGCCGCGGACGGCTACCTGAGAGGCGCAGATCCAACAGAAAGTTCTGAGACAGTTGCTTCGCAGCTTTGAGATTAAACAGTTTAATAATCTCTCCAATGGTCGGAAGGACCGGCAGGCGGAAACTAGCCACCTTCCCCGAGGCCGCCATTGGCGACTGCGGCGCTCCGCTCTCCCTCGCCTCAGAGACGCTAGACCCAGAACGCCCTTGCGCACGGCGAAGCATTGTGGGCCAGTTGCCCACAGAGACCGCCTGCTCAACCGTTGGCACAGGCAGACTTTGTAGCCGCCATGCTTCCGGTTGAGGACCCCGGACAGCCCGGCAGAGCTTCTCCTCCCCTTTTCTTACGCAGCCTTAGAATCAGAAGAAGAAATGACGTAAACAAAGGAGAGAAAAAGAGTTGGCGCTTAAAGCACTACCTGGCGGCACGTGACTTCCCAGCTGCCGGGAAAGCCACGGGAGCGTGGAGAGGATGCTGTAAGCGTGGGAGGGGGGAGTTGAAGTCACCCGCAGTGGCCATAAAATGAAAGGAATGCAGCTTTATGATACCAGAAGTTAAAATAGGAGAAAGAACGATGCATGTTACCTTGAGGGGGAGATGAATGACAGTTGCAAAAAAAAACCAACGTTCACCTGAGACACAGTGCAATTAAAAACATTTTTAAAAGTTACTTGTTTCCAATCCCATAAACTGCTCCCTAAATTCAGATTCATAGATTTAAAGTAACGGATGTGAGTATAATGCATTTTTCATTTCAACAGGAAATAATAGATGCAAATTCCTACATTCATTTTCAGTGATAGAGGAGCAAGGGCTCATTGTCCAGCAAAGGTCTTTGCTCCTTTGCTCTTAATTATAAAGGAACTGTACAGTAGCCTTTCGCCTACCACAAGGATTTCTTCTTGAAAACTTCGCACTCGGTGAATTAGCAGGTTTGGTGTAGTGGGTACCATGCTGGACTAGAAACTGGGAGCCCATGAGTTCTAGTCCTCCCTTAGGTATGAAAGCTGGCCGGGTGACTCTAGGTCAGACGCTCTTGCTTAGCCCAACTGGGTGGTGGTTGTGGGAGAAATAGGCAGAAGCATCATGTATGCCACGTTGAGTTGTATAAATAAAGGTGGGATAGAAATCTAATAATAATTCATGGTTGGTAATCTTAAGACTTTATTGGAAAACTAGGGCTATGACAAGTCGCAGTTCTCAGTAAACTTAATAGGCTTAGGATAGAAAGTTATGTAACCTGTTAAACAATGAAGAAGAAAGGTCCCTGAGTCATCTTCTGACTCCTTGGGGGATGCCACTTTCGTGACCTTTTCTTGGCTTCGCGACTATAGTGGGGCGGTTTGCCATTGCCTTCCCCAGTTGTCACCTTCCCTAGCAAGCTGGGTACTCATTTTACCGACCTCGGAGGGATGGAAGGCTGAGTCGACCTGAGCCGGCTACCCGAGAAACCAATTATAAATATAAATATAATTATAAGTAAATTAAACAATGTCAAAGAATACAGTATAGACTGTAATTTGGAATAATATTGTATGTTTTTGAGATAAAACATGTTGTGGTGGCCCATTGTGGACTTAGAGCGCTTACCAACATGCATGTCTTCAATTTGACAGCATGCTCATGGCCATTTTTACTTCAATGAGATAAGGCCAGGTGGTTCTCCATCTTTCATGACAATCATGCCATCATGTGACTTTGCAGGAGTTGGGGACTGCACAACATAAATGATCCACAGGGTACTCAATTTCACATATAATGAACCTGCATAGGATAAGATTACTTTGTATATACTTACAGTATGTGTTGGCCATCCAAGAGTTAAAATACGCATTTCCTAAGGGCCAGGAATTCAGTTTACTACCTCCTTTCATTCACAATAACTACTTTTGGTATAGTTACATCACTGAGAGCAAATAGGACAGTTGCTGAAGACATGGAGTGCAATCCATCTAAATCTAAATGTTTATTTTAAACAGCATAAAAATAAGCACAAAAATAATAAGTTACATATGTGAGATGGGTGGTTATATAAATTTACCAAGTAAATAAATCACATCTTTAACTTCCTAGTATTGAAATCAATGAAGTGTAAATGAACTGTTAACCTTAGCTAGATTACACCCTTGTAGTTTGAATGATACTTCAAGCTTTCCTTATGATTTTGCTTGTTTTTATTACTCACTGTGAGTGTACGCAAATAGAAGAGCACTGCTTTGCAGTAACACAATGTTTAATTAAAGAATAATATAGACCAGGGCTTCTCAACCAGGGTTCTGTGGAACCCTAGGGTTCCGTGAGAGGTCAGTAGGGTTTCTTTGGGAAATCACAATTTATTTAAAATATTTCAAATTCGGGAAACTTCACATTAAAGAGGTAAGTTTCATTATTTTCAGTTTAAGAACACTGTTAATGCATATATACATAGGCGCACCCATGAAACAAATATAATAATTTTGTAACTTCTGGCCTATATTTGAGCCTGAATGTGCAGGGGTTCCCCGAGGCCTGAAAAATATTTCAAGGGTTCCTCCAGGGTCAAAAGGTTGAGAAAGGCTGATATAGACAGTTTGGAGTATCAGAGTACAGAAATCAGGGGATCACTGAAATAACCACCTTGAGTTACTTACAAAAATAATAAAGGCGGGATAAAAATAAAATAAAACAAACAAATAAATAAATAATATCCTTCTGCTCTGTGTCTCACACACGAGTGCACACACACTTTTGACCCTGTGGAGTCTACAGCACTGAATAGGATAATGGGGCTTGTTTCTTGGATCATCATCAGTAGGAAATCACTCAAAGCAGCTCCAACTGCTGCTCCTGATGTAGCTAAATGATAGCACCTCAGTTAGGGTTAGAAAGACTCACCACAGTCAAGATATTTCTAGGTGTGTGAATAATTTTGAAGGGAAAAAAAAAAAAATCTCCGGGGGGTTCCAGATTGCACCCCAAACATAGTTTAATGAAGATCATATGCACTCAGTGGCCATCAGTATTGACTTACCCTTGTCATGGAAGGGTGTTTCCTACTGAAGCGTTTTATTTCACGTTGTGTTCTCTCCAAATGAGTGAGTGCCATCGTTTATGTGCAACCGGAATAAAAATGGCCAGCCGCAAAAGCCCTGAGAGTCAGAATCATGCACACGAACTGCTTTGTGAACTCAGTTGATCCTGCTTGACAATTCCTTAATAAATGTCAGCCTTGACATTTATAAATAATTTGGTAGTAAAGCAGAAACCAAGTTATTGAGGAAAAAGCACCTTGATTGACAGGAAACATTACCTCACATAGCTTGTCATCTGATAAGACCTTGTTTTCTAAACAGTAAGTAGATGAACAGAATTGTTTGCGAGGAATTTGTAGCAAAACTAAATGAAATGAAATGTCCTGATGCAGTAAAGAAAGGCCACCTGATCTTGAGGACTTCACGCTGAAAAGTTTATTGCACCCAGAAATGTAAACCCCTTTTTTAGCAAGTTCAATGGAGTGAGCTGAACTAATGGTTATGATTTACTATGGTGGCAGTTTATTTTACTTGCAATAAAATTGTGTGTTTTTATTATTGCAGGGTAAACTGAACTGTTACTATAAAGTAGATTATATTTTTTTAGTCGATTTATGATTACAGTTTCAATAACTGCTCATCACTGATTGAGATAATGGATTTAAAAATCTTTTTTCCTTGAAAAAAAATCTGATCTGCTGCTTTAAAGGGTCAGTTTCTTAAGGATATGACAACATATAATAATAATAATAATTATTATTATTATTTCTTCAAGAAAAATGGAAAAGAAATAGTGCTGACACAAATAGACATTTATGTATATAACATTTTAAAAAGAGAAGAGAAACATAAGGAAGAAACAAAACAGTTTAAGCATTAAAAATATGGGTGGATAACAAACAAAGCTAATGTATAATATGGCTAATATATTCCAATACCCCATTAACAACTTAGAGTACTATAAGATGTTGCATATCTAATTTCTAGTCAAAACATGTCTGCATTGATCTGTAAAAATATTTAGTTGGCATAACTGAAATAGATAAAAGGAAAAAATAAGAGCTGTAAATATTAAAAGAATACTGAAGGTAATGTGTAGGCTATATGTCAGACTGAAAGAGAAATTTTAGAACCCAAATTTGGAAGGTTGCACAGTTCCATGTATGGAATTGTTTCTAATTGATTGAGATCATTCCATAAGATCATTCAATCGGTATCTTTCTGCTTTTGTTTGGCCTTCCTTGAGGCAAGAGAGGTAAACAGCTCTCTCATAAATGCTTAAATGGCCTCCCGTATTGTACTGTAGTAAAAGAGGTTTACTACAAAAAGAAGTAAAGTTAGTCTGGAAGAAAAGGCTTCTTAGGCTTTTGGCTAAGATCAAGTGTGGTATCTATTCTTATGAAACAATGTGAGTCTTAAAGCAGCCACATCCTTTTCTTAGGCTCACGTGGCCATCTGAAAAATTAGGCTGCTTAAATGCATAGCAGAGACATGCTGTGCTCATGTTCTCATATCCTGTCCATCAGATCCATCAGATGGACCACAGGTAAGGCCCTTTTTTGCTGGAGCTGCAAAAGACAGTCAACAACCCCTTCATTTTAAATACTGCAATCATCAGGTGGAATGAGAAATATATCAGTAAGAGAAGTGTAGAAAGTTTTTATGGTCTTATGAAAATAAGATTGAGATAAGATATCATAGCTAAACATTGATTGCAGTTTTAATTAGTGCTTGAAAAGATGATTTGGAGGATTTTCTTTATAAAGCATTATTAGAAATTAATAAAATATGTTTAAAATGGATACATTTTTTGAAAATAAAGCTTGTTCCCTGTAATCTCTTGAAACCAAATCCCTCGTTATTTATGAGTTGTGTTTGCTCTGACTCAGCAAGAGAAATACAGTATTCTCTGTGGAAGCCAGGACAAGGTTTTCTAAAATAGGGCAATGGAAGAGAAAGATCTGCAAAGAGGCCACTAGAGGGCAGCAGAAGAGAACAAAAATGGGAAATTGTGCAGAGAAACCGTTGAGAACTCCTTGGGGGATTGAAAGGAATACAAAACTCAGCTTTTATAAAGGAATAAAAAGATGAAGGACAATTCAAATGATAAGTTGTATCTGAGGTCTTTGTCTTGTTTTGTTTTTCCCTGCCTAAACCCAATCAACCCATTCTGAATTTCAGCATCAGATCAGGGAAGGTGCAGGAAAAAAATATAACTGAATTGACTCTTTTGTCCGGTAGGTGTCGCCCTTGTTCCATGCTAAGCGAACTGCATGTAGTTTTGAAGGGGGGAGGATGTTTTTACAGGACTGTTTTAATAACTGAATGTCATAGATGGAGTGGTTGCCTGAATATAAAGAATCTGTCTAGGAATTATAGCTGAAGGTCAATTAAATAATTTTGCAGTGAAAAATAAAGGAAATCGCAGCTGGCAAAAATCAGATACCATCCTGAATGGAAGAATAGTGTCTCAGAACCTTTATTTGCAATGCAGGATGATTCTAATTTGGTTGGTTTATTGGATAGGTTAGAACCTCTAGTGGTGGATGTCCAGAACTGGTTGTGAAATGTCAACTCCTCCTAAGAAAGCTTCAAAACGACAGTTTCCTGCAGTGTTTCCTCAGCTAGGGGCTGAGCAGCCACAGTTCTAGTTTCTTTAGAAGAAAAAGATCATGTAGCTTGTAGGTAAAGGTAAAGGTTTCCCTTGACGTAAAGTCCAGTCGTGTCCGACTCTAGGGGGCGGTGCTCATCTCCGTTTCTAAGCCTTGGAGCCGGCGTTGTCATAGACACTTCCGGGTCATGTGGCCAGCATGACCACTCGGAACGCTGTTACCTTCCCGCCGAAGCGGTACCTATTGATCTACTCACATTGGCATGTTTTCGAACTGCTAGGTGAGCAGGAGCTGGGACTAACAACGGGAGCTCACCCCGCCGTGCGGTTTCGAACCGCCGACCTTCCGATCGGCAGCTCAGCGGTTTAACCCGCAGCGCCACCGCGTCCCTCTATGTAGCTTGTAAGGTGCATTTAAAGATGCAAGGGTAAATGTGTAATGAGATCAGGAAAAGGAATCTGTTGCACTAAGGATTACAACTGGCCCTCGTGGCCAGTGCATTCCTGTGTTTTTCGTACCATTAATTTCACTGGGCGCCTGAAATGTATTGATGTTGCAGAAGATGAAACTGGATTTATTGTTAACAGACAGACAAGGTTTCATTTACACTATGAACTGAAGTGAGTTGCTGGGGGTGTTGACGACCGACAGGAAGCTCTGGCGTGGGCTGGTCCATGAAGTCACGAAGAGTCAGAAGCGACTAAACGAATAAACAACAGTCACCCTAGAGAGGCACTCACTATGGGGCTTTTAGCACCAGGCAAAGACCTTTTTGTTGATTCTCCTAGGCCTTTTAATATTTTGATTGCAAAGCTTTACATTTTAATCCCATGCTTTTATTTCTTTTGATTTCTGCACTGGTTCCATATAACTTGATATTGTATCTCCCACAGCTTATGCATTGCTGGGCATTATTTTATATTGTCGCTTTTTAACAATTTGTCTCTTGAGTGGTGCTTAGATAAAAATATAAACTCTCCTTTGAATCGAGCTCAACTCGGAGTAACCTCATGAATACATCTCTGTGGTTTTCTTTGTAGCAGAACATAAGTGGTTTGTTATTCCCATCTGTAAGATGTCTTTTCAGTTTCCCAACCTAGCCTACAGCCCATGGTGTATATGGGCTATACACTATATGGTGATCTCCTTCCAAGCACCGAAATTGCATGTTGGCCAATGCAAATTATACAAGTAACTGATTATTGAAAAAGCAGATTTCGCCCTATTTCCTACAAGGGTTTCCTTTGCACTTGTTAAACTTATTTTCCTATCCTCTTTCTACCAGCACTTTGATTATGTGAGGCTTTAAAACTAATTTTCTTAAGAAAACTAGTCCCCCAATGGGAGGAGATGGGCGGGGACAAATTAGATAGATGATAGATAGATAGATAGATGATAGATAGATAGATAGATAGATAGATAGATAGATAGATAGATAGATAGATAGATAAGAAGTAAAAGGTCTGAGCTCAATGCCTGAATGAGAGGAAGGAATATAATCAGTATATTCCCCTTTACCTTCCCTTCAGTAGAGTTGTCTTTCCTCCCCCAATATATAAGAATCATCTCACCTCATTCCCATTTAAACATTGCTCTTATTTATAGCACTTCTTAAGCAATATTATTCACCACACTCTGATACTGGTGTCACTTTAGTTTTGAATGCATAGCAATAATAAGTATTTAATAATCAGAATTACATCTAGTGCCTTACTAACAAGAGAGAATCACACAGTTAGTACAACTTTGGGGACTTTCATATTAAGTCTGTACTACTGCAACATTCATTTGGCAAGATAATACTTCTGCAATTGATCTGCAACTGGATCTGGTTCCTGCATTCCCAGGCTTGCTGACCCAGTGTACATGGAGGAGAGCAAGTCCCACATTCCTCACTGATGCACATAAAGTCAGATATGAGAAGATGCTCCCGCAGAGGTACATATCTGCCCTGTCTTTTTTCTGTTATTTTGGACTAAGCTTCAGCAGCCAGAACAACCACTGATTCGGGATCATAAAAAGTACATCCAGATCATAAAAGTAAATCCAGAAGATTTTGAGTGCAACAGAATATGCTTAGCTAAACGTTAAGGAGCTAGAAAAGATGCATGAAAGACATTTATGTATGCCTACCTGGAAATGCTAAAATCATTTTCTAAATACTTTAGTGAGCCTAATAATCTTCCCCAAACACTCATCCATGCAGAAGAAACTCAGCATATGGTTAAACATTTGTGGAATAACAGAGTGGATTTTAAGTGGCAACATACTGTGGATTTTAAGTGGCAACGTAGGATGGAAATGGTGAAGGGGATTGCAGTGTTTGTACTGTTATGATTTGGGCTTGGCTCCAATTTATCATGACACCGGCTCTCTAGCCTATGAATCAACAACCAGATTTCTAAACAGACAATGCTTTCTCCAACAGACCTAACTTTATTTGCTTAACACTATTAACTAAATGTTTTGTACCTTTCAATGGGTCATTAGAATTAATGGGCATAGTCAGGTATGACAGCAAAATTGGGTAACGAAGAGTGTTTGGCTTCTCTTTCCATTTACCATGATATCCCACTGAAAATTCATAAATTGTACAACACTGACATTGAGATATCTCTATTTTAAAATGTAAGAAGATAGAATATCTGCCAATGAACTTATGTGATACTGTACTGGTCTTTCCTCCAATAATTTCAAGGTACTGTGGAGTCCTTGGTGTTCTCTGAGCTTGGTTGTTTACTTGCAGATGTTTTGTTGCCTGACTAGGCAACATCTTCTGTGCTAGAAGGGAGTGGGGTTAGCTCTCTGTTTATGTACACTAGTTTGCCTTGACAGTGTTGGTGGGGGTGTTTTCTCTCCTTGGGAGTTGGTGTTCGTGGATGCGCTCTGCTAGTCTTCTGCCTGTCTGTCCTACATAGTGGCTGCTACAGTCCTTATACCGTATGTTGTAGAAAACTCCTGTTTTTCCTTCTTGGGCTACTGGATCTTTTGGGTTACTTAAGATGTTTTGGAGGGCTTTAGTTGGTTTGTGTGCTATGGTAATACCGTGTGGTTGTAATAATCTGTTGGTAGTTTTTGAGATGTTTTTGATGTATGGCAGTGTTATCCTTTTCATAGCTTGTGTTGGTTGTGCTGTAGTGGGTTGAGTGGTCAGGCACTTTTTGATAAAGTTGGGGGGGGGTATCCATTTTGTTGGAAGAAGTTGTACAGGCAGTCTCTTTTTCTGAAGTTCTGGGTTGCTGCAGTGTGTTTGTGCACATCTGAATCATGTTCTCCCAGCTCTTCTTGTGGGAGGTTGGGCTGTTGCTTTGGTAATGTAGCACTTGGTTAGTGTGGGTTGTTTTTCAGTAAATTTGCATTTCTAATTTGCCATTGTTTCCTCTTCTGATGAGAATATCCAGGAAGGGTAGTGTCATGTTCGCCGTTTCAATGTCTTTGATACATCGTAACGTTTCGCATGTCATTAGCTGGATGCGTGTTTCATCTTTCACGGGAGGATGAGAGGGGTTTATCTCTTGGCTGTGCTTTTGGAATGTATTTGGGTTATCTCTTGTGTTCAAGGTTACTTTCCCAGGCTAGCAGTTCTGACGGTTGCCAGCACCTGGGACGGGCGGTGCTGCTGGTAGGGAGGCGGGGTACGTTTGCACCGAGGGGTTTAAGTTTGTATTTGGCGCGCTTTTGTTCATTCTCAGCTTTCTCTGTATTTGTCCTAAGTTCCCTAATAAATCAGATTTCATTTAGCAACCTCTTGTGAGTCTGAGTATTTGGGCTGGGCAATCATTACATAAAGCTGAGAATCTTAAGATCCAAACTCCGCTGGCCCCTTTCCAGGAGAAGGCAAGTTTGTCCAACCCTGTGAGGGAGAGCGCCAGCGATGACAGAACCTGATATCGTACTGATGGAAAGTGGGGAGTCGAGTGAAGGGGAACCGGACTCGACCGTGATGCGCCCCGACAGACCTCCCCAATTGGGGGAGCTCTCAGCGATCCTGGAAGAGGCAAGCTCTGGGTCGGAGGGTGAAGCTGGAGGCATGAAAACCGCGCCGGAAACTACCGTAACCACCCCGGGTGAGCTGGTCACCTGGGATGAAACCTGAGGGGATGTCTCGGTCGTGGGGGGCCCATCCTGGAGACAGAGGTACCCGCTGTCCCCTACAGTGATCCAGGTGCAGCCGAAGGAGGGTTCTCCCACTCCGGACCGTATCCGGGTCTTAGAGTCGAAAATGGACTCATTAGAAACAGATGAGTCTGGACCTGAGTTCGTTGAAAGAAACACAGGAAGGGTCAAGCCAACGGCATTCGACCCCTTCGTCCCATGGGCAGTCCCCGGAGCGGAGAAGGGCGGCACGTCCGCGGGAGGGGGAACAGGCTGTCCGAGTGGAATTAGCGTCGCCGCCCGTACGGTCGCCACCAGCTCCTGAGCTGCGGCCGGCCAGGGAAGTGGAACCCACCGAGCCCTCGGTGGCGGGGCGCAGCCCGTCGGCGGGCAGGCTGAGAGACTTCCCTGTCAAGTTCGATGGGGATCCGACAAAACTCTCATTTTTCCTGACTAATGCTAAGGCATACATGGAGGAATGGGGGTCGCTTTTTCAATCGGAAAAAGCTAAGATCATCACCATTGCTACCAAACTGAAAGGGAGGGTGGCAGACTGGTATGTCCAGATGTGCCAGTCGGAAGCGCCCGAACTGGAGAAATTCAATGAGTTCCTTTGGGCTCTAAGGCAGCACTTTGAGGATCCCTTGGCGAAAGAGAGGGCGAAGCGTGCCTTGAAGGAACTCAAGCAGGGATCGAGATCCGTGGCTGATTACGCACTGGAGTTTAAGGTGCTGTCCGGAAAGGTGGATGACTGGTCCCAAGCCACCATCATCGAGTTGTTCAAGGATGGCCTGAATACAGAGGTGCTGCACTGGTCCTTGGGGCGGGACGACCCGTATACTTTGTACGAGTGGATCCAGCTCGCGGGAAGGGCTGAACACGCCCATGAGGTGTTCGCCCATCGGAGGACAGTGAAATCGGGGCGAGAGCTGAAACCCAGTCACCCGCCGAGCACCGGGGGACGACCCGGGCAAAGATCCTGGGAAGAGGAGCGAGAGAAGCGGTATGCGAAGGGACAGTGTCTGCGATGTGGTAAGGAGGGGCATCGAGTGGCGGCGTGCCCGAAGGCGAAGGGTGAAGAACGACCGGGGAAGCCGACGGCGAAGTCCCCTTCCCTGCCGAGGAAACAGAAAGCCGCGGTGGCCGAAAGTGAGGGAGACAGTGTGCCGTTCTACGAAGACGAGGGGGAGCTAGAACTACTGCAGCCGGCAGGAAACGGCAGCCACCTGCTTTAAAGGGCGCCGCAGGGCAGGTGGTGGAAGAAGGGCGCAAGCCTACCTCGGTGAGTGGCAGTTACCGTATTCTCACGGTGAAGTTAAAGTTGGGCTCCCGATCCAAGACCATAGAAGTATGGGCTATGATTGATTCGGGGTGTTCCAGGTGTTTGATGCACCCCGATGTTGTAGCGGCTCTAGAGCTACCCACATTCCCCTTGCAACGACCCATCGCCTTTACACAGTTGGATGGGTCCATGGCAGGTGGCAAACCAGTCACCCATTTCACGGGACCAGTGGCTTTGCAGCTAGGCAGCCATCGGGAAGGGTTATCCTTTGTGGTGGCTCCGGTGGGGGGTCCCTTGGTGGTTTTGGGAGTGCCCTGGTTGGTCCAGCAGAATCCTCAGATAAACTGGGTTTATCGGACTATCACCTTTAAGGATGGATTTTATCAAGCACCGGAGGGGAGGGATACCCCAGAGGAGGTGGTAGGGGTAGCGGCAGCTGCGACTCCGCATTGCCCGGCCCCTCCTCTGGAAGGCCTGCCGGTTGATTACCAGATGTTTGCTGATGTGTTTGGAGAAAAGGAAGCGGATCAACTGCCCCCTCATCGGAAAACGGATTGTGCCATTGAGCTGGTGCCCAACACTCAATTGCCTAAGCCAAAAATCTACTCCATGACGCAAAAGGAATTGACTTTGCTTAGGGACTTTGTGGACAAAAACTTGGCTCGTGGGTTTATCGAGCCAGCTAATTCACCGGTGGGGGCACCGGTCCTCTTCCGCCCGAAGAAGGATGGGACATTAAGACTCTGTACCGATTTCCGTGGGCTAAATGCAGTCTCAATTTCCAATAAATATCCTTTGCCATTGATCAAAGACATGTTGTCACATCTGGCCAAAGGAAAAATCTTCTCCAAACTTGATTTGAGAGAAGCCTATTACCGTGTACGAATCAAGGAGGGCGATGAGTGGAAAACGGCATTCAATTGCCCATTGGGTGCATTCCAGTATAAGGTGTTGCCTTTTGGTCTGGCTGGGGCCCCTGGGGTGTTTATGCAATTGATCAATGAGGTACTCCATGAACATCTGTTTAAAGGGGTATTGGTGTATTGGATGATGTATTGATTTATACTGAAACTATGGAGGAACATGTATCTTTGGTGAAAACGGTGCTGGGCAAGCTCAGGAAAGCAGAATTGTATGCCAAACTGTCTAAGTGTGGCTTTCACCAGACGCAAATTGACTATTTGGGGTATAGAATTTCAGATAAGGGCATTGAAATGGACCCTGCCAAGGTCCAGGCTATCGTGGATTGGGAAAGCCCCCGCACCCGCAGGCAACTCCAAAGTTTCCTGGGGTTCAGTAATTACTACAGATTATTCATAAGGGGGTTCGCTGAAATTTCCTTGCCACTAACGGAATTACTTTGAACCAAAGGACTTGGGGATACTCGAAGAGTAAAGAATCCAGGGGCCCTGCTGCGGTGGACGCCAGCCTGTCAAGCGGCGTTCGAGCAGCTCAAAGCGGCTTTTACCAAAGAGCCAATTTTACAACACCCTGACCCCTCTAAACCTTTTGTGGTTCAGGCTGATGCCTCCGATTATTCCATTGGGGCATTATTAATGCAAGCTGATGGGGCAGGATGCCTCAAGCCATGTGCCTACCTGTCCCGCAAGTTCTCTGAGACTGAAAGGCGTTGGCATGTGTGGGAGAAGGAGGCATTCGCAGTGAAAGCTGCATTAGAAGCTTGGCGGCATTTGTTAGAGGGGGCAAATCACCCTTTCGAGGTGTGGACGGACCATAAGAACTTGGAAGCTCTCAGTACCCCTCGCAAATTGAGCCCAAAACAAGTCCGTTGGGCTCAATTCTTCAATCGATTTAATTTTCAATTGAAGTTTATTCCGGGGAAAAAGAATTTCCTGGCTGACGCGTTGTCACGACAACCCCAGGACTCTGGCGCAGCGCCAGAAGTGGTCAGCACTCTGTGGATGGCGCCCCAACTGGGTATGCAGGCTGTGACACGCAGCCAAACATGAGCGCACCAGCCAACCGCCGCGGGCCCCGGACAGCCGACTGCTCTGTCAATTCCTTCCCAGTTGCAACAAAAGTTTCTAAAAGAGTTGAAAACTGATACTTGGTTGCTCGCAAATAAAGACAATGTTACTTTTGACTGGGGTTTTGCTTGGAAATCTAACCGTCTCTACGTCCCTGAGAACTTAAGAAAAGATGTGTTGCTCCGTGCACACGATGACAAGGTAGCGGGACATTTTGGGTTTGTGAAAACTCTGCACCTTGTTTGGAGGCAGTTCTGGTGGCCCACCCTACGCAAGGATGTCAAGGAGTATGTCGCCTCCTGTTCTGTCTGCGCTATGTCAAAGCATAAGACGGGTAAACCTCAGGGGCTGCTGCAGCCTGTGGCTACCCCAGCTTGCCCTTGGGATGAAATTTCTATGGACTTTATTGTTGAGTTACCACCCAGTCAGCGCAAAACTGTGATTTGGGTGGTCAAAGACTATTTCTCTAAGCAAGCCCATTTCATCCCATGCGTGTCAATTCCTTCTGCACGCCAGTTGGCCCGCCTGTTCTTAGTACACGTGTACAGGCTACACGGATGTCCCTCTCGCTTGATTTCAGACAGGGGCACACAATTCACTTCACAATTTTGGCGGGCGTTCCTCAAACTTCTGGGAACGAAGCAAGCCCTGTCCACGGCGTGGCATCCACGGACGGACGGAGCCACAGAGGCTTTAAATTCTATGCTAGAGCAATACCTACGGGCTTTTGTGAATTACCAGCAAGACAACTGGGTGGAACTCCTCCCTTTTGCGGAAGTTGCCTACAACAATGCGGTTCATCAAAGCACCGGTCAAACCCCATTTCGTGTCGCACAGGGCAGAGACTTTGTACCCATCCCGGATCTACCGCAACCTTCGGGTGGGTCGACCTCGCTGGGGGATTGGTCGACACAACTAGCAGACTCTTGGCCGGTGATTCAAAAAGCATTGGCTGACGCCCAATTGGATTACAAACATTACGCTGATCAGAAACGTGCCCCTCATCCTGCCTTTCAAGTCGGTGACCTAGTCTATCTATCGACTAAGTTTATTAAGTCCTCGCAACCTTCCAAGAAATTGGCACCTAAATTTGTGGGTCCTTTCCCCATTACCACACAAATTAACCCTGTAACTTTTAAACTTGACTTGCCACATAATCTTAAATGCTTACATCCTGTTTTTCATTGCAGTTTGCTCAAACCAAGTAATCGTTCTGACCAATGGCATGATCAACCTCCACCTCCAACCCCCATCATGATTGACGGTCAACAACACTTTGAAGTTAAAGAAATTTTAGATTCTAGACGCCTACGCAATACTCTGCAGTATTTAGTTCGTTGGAAGCATTTCCCTCATCCGAATGGGTCACTGCCTCTGATGTAGCTTCTCCTGTCCTTGTTGCCCGCTTCCATTCTGCTTATCCCGCTAAACCAGGTCCCTAGGATTGTTTTTGGGGAGGCGGTATGTCATGTTCGCCGTTTCAATGTCTTTGATACATCGTAACGTTTCGCATGTCATTAGCTGGATGCGTGTTTCATCTTTCACGGGAGGATGAGAGGGGTTTATCTCTTGGCTGTGCTTTTGGAATGTATTTGGGTTATCTCTTGTGTTCAAGGTTACTTTCCCAGGCTAGCAGTTCTGACGGTTGCCAGCACCTGGGACGGGCGGTGCTGCTGGTAGGGAGGCGGGGTACGTTTGCACCGAGGGGTTTAAGTTTGTATTTGGCGCGCTTTTGTTCATTCTCAGCTTTCTCTGTATTTGTCCTAAGTTCCCTAATAAATCAGATTTCATTTAGCAACCTCTTGTGAGTCTGAGTATTTGGGCTGGGCAATCATTACAGGTAGTGAGTAGTAGTAATGTTGTTTTCTTCTTCCCTTGTGAATTTTATTCCTTTGAAGATGTTGTTGATTGTCTCATGTGTCTTCTCTAGTTGTTCCTTTTTTATTATGACGAAGGTGTCAGCTACATTCCGGATCCATACTTTGGGCTGTATGTGTGGGGGTGCTATAGTTTCCAAATGCTGTATTACATCTCTTGTCATGTTCCCCGTTGCAAGGCATCCATGCATCACAACGGGGAACATGCCTTTCAGGAAGGAGGAAGGGATAGCCCTAATCCGTTAAGCACTCAACCACTAAAAGCAATCAAAGGACAAAGGGGGCACACCTTTGCCAGAACCAGAAGGGCCATCAACAGATCGGCGGAACTTCCACACATTACCCCGGGGCACGCACCTGCAACAGATAAGGAAGAGGAGACAGAAGAAACCAGAGGTGATCACCCTAATCACCCATCAGCAGACTGGTATCACTTCCAGATCGCCCATCAGGCATCCGGATCCAACCTGTGGGACAATAGGGGGTGGAGGGGGACAAGGTCCACCACGCGGGTATATACAGGGTACCCCGCAACCACGCCTGCATTCCTGGCTTTTTGCACGTATGCACTCTGTATTCAATAAACGGAAATCCTTAGCCCATCTAAGTGAGTCCGTGCCTTATTGGGTAACGAGGCAACTGTTACATCTCTGCTATGAGTCCTGAGAGTGGTGATCCCATGGGTGTTCCTCTGATTCGTTGGTATATGTGTCCATCAAACTGAAAGTAGCTAATGAGGCAGAGGTTGATGGGGTCCATGATTCTGGGTATTTCGATCTTAGTGTATTTGGTTAGGTCGTGTGTGTTGTGTAGAACTGCCACCATGGATTATTTCACTAGTTCTGGGTCTATGGATGTGAAGAGTGCTGTGACATCAAATGAAACCATAATTTCATCCTCTTCTATTTTTAGGTCTTTGATTTTCTGGAGGCACTGTAGTGGGGAGTTGATAGAATATTCTCTCCCCTCTGTGAGATAGCAAATTTTTTTTTGTAAGTTCTTTGGCTACATTGTGTGTTGGTGTCCCTGGTAATGATACAGTTGGTCGAAGAGTATGTCAGGCTTGCGTATTTTGGGATGTCTATAGAAGCGTGGGAGGACGGGTCCACTGCTTTTCATCCACCACTGTTCTTCTTTTGTAATTTGACCTTTCTTGGTTTGGTCATTAAGGGTTCTCTTGATCCAGTTGTCTAGTTTCTGTATTGGGTTGGTGTTTACTGGGGTGTAGGTTTCTTTGTCCTCCAGTAATTCTTTGGCTTTTTGTATGTACTGTGTTCTGTCCATGATAACTGTGGTTCGGCCTTGTCTGCTGGGAGGCTGGTGATGGTTTGGACCTTCTTTAGGTTTTTGAGGGCTGCTCTGTCCTCTGCTTTGAGTTGGTTCTGCTTCTGTGTTCTTCTGATCTGTGCTATGATTGTCTGCCTTATTTCTCTTGGGTTTCTGTGGTAAGTCCTGTGGTTTTGGCTGTTGCTTCTAAAGCTGCAAAGAATTGGAACTTATTAGCATCCTCTATGTTACAGTTGAGGCCTTTCTGTAGGATATTGCGTTCCGTGGTAGACAGTGGGTGGCTGGACATGTTGACAACCCATTCAGGTTCAGGTGCCTCTCTGCTTCTGGTGTTTATCTTGAGCAGTTTGGTTTGGAGTTTAGTTTCCCTTTTTTCATCTTGTCTTAGCAATGTCGTCTTTCCAGATTCCCAGATTCCAGATATTGCTCATCATTTGTGCAAGGACATGGAGAATAGTGATAGCAATCAGTTTCTTTAGGCATAGTCCTTCAGCTACCTACTCTGGTGTAAGTCAGCCCATGGTGTCTTACTTCATGTAGGCTATAGGACTGCAGCTTTAAACTTCACTTCACCAAGCAATAATCTTCAAGACCATGCACCTGTGATAGTTATTTTGGTTCCAGGTCTTCTACTAAAATTTTGATTCAGTTTGACAAAACTCAGTGCCTATTGCAAAGAACCATAACCATCCAAACACTTCCTAGTCACCAAGACAATTGGTCATGGACTCATTTCCAATTCCAGTAACTTTTTGTTGTCTCTGTTTTAGGGCAGCTGGATATTGACCGCAAAATCCAGGCAAACCACTAGATGGCAGCGCTAAGTTAGAATTGTCAATGCTTTGCTGCCATCTAATGATTTTCCAGCTTTTGCAGGCTGAACTTGCTCTCCATGAACTCCTACAGCCTAGCCACGACTGGAAGGTTAATCTGGAGCTGCTTAAAACCGTGCCATTTTTGTTCATTATTTTCCCAGAAAGAGAGAGAAAGAGACTGTAGGTCATTGCCCAGGAATAATCAGACCATGCTTGTCAGAGAAATATTTTTTCCATCCCAGAGAAAGAGAAAAAAATCTTACTAAAAAGAGTTGCTACTTCCTTCCCTGTATGCTTGTGTTGGGAATCTCCCTTGTTGGCTGGTTGCAGCAGAGTGCCTTGGAAGTGAAGTTCCAAATGAGAAACACAAGAAAAGAGAATGAACTTCCAAAGACATCTGCTCTCAAACCACTCCATCTTCAGGTTTGCCCAGCTATCTTTTGATTACCTCAAAAAGTTGTTCTAGAAGAAAGAGGTCTCTGGCAGAAATCACTGGAATCAGAGACACAAGTTTAACAGTAGAATGGGAAAATTCTCTAAAAGACAGGGCTTGCAACTTTGAGCTCTTGAAACCCTAAAAAGATAAAGTACAAGGAAAGCATATTTTGCTATACAGTACCAGGATCAATCCATTTATACTGCCTTTTGGGGGGGGGGAATTTCACGTGGCTCATAGGAGCTGCTGCCTCTCTTGGTTCACACGTATGCACCCTTGCTGCTTAGTAGAAAGCTCCTCAAAGCCACAGAACAGCTGTGGTATTTTTGGAAGGATTCCTTTCTCTTCATTGGAACCTTCACACACTTTCACCCACCAGTCTCTCTCTGTGTGTTTGTCTTTTATAATGAAAACTTGGAACCTGACCATGAATGCAATCTTGCTTTGGCACTCTGGTGGTGATGATCACAGTCAAAACTGATATTTGTTTTGTGTCGATCACTGCGACTGTAGTCACTTCAACTGATTTTACTTTCTGGCCATCTTGACAAGCCTTCCAGAAGAACTGTTTTTCAGAAAGCAGGCTCAAAAGAGCATCACTGCTGGGTCCCCCCCCACCCCCACAAAATCTTTTAGTCTTTGCCAAGAGCTTGAGCAAGCAGGAAATTTTGCTTCCAGAATAGCTGAGCTCTGCCAGTTTCTCTTTTCCTTTCCTCTTCCTTTACAACCACAACATTGCTTCTTTTAGGCCAAGGGTCAGCTTACTAATTGATTGATTGATTATGTGCCATTAAGTTGTTTTCAACAGCTAGCCACTGCAGATTTCAGGATCTTATATTAGGAAATTTCTTTTCTTGACAGCCCATGTTTGCCTCTATCTTTTCTCTAATTTCAAACACTTTTGCACCTTCCTAATGATGCTTGCTCAAACTACTGACAGCCTCAGTCAGATCCATGTGATTTCTGCCTGAACTTTATTTTAGACAGCTCTCTAGCTCTCTGTTTCTTAGTTGTGACTTATATTAGCTACCTTTATCCTTGTGCCTTTTAAAACTTGCATTTTGATCTTTATTCTGCATGAATTAAACAGACTCCATATTAGAATTTGAGTGCTAACATTCTCAAAATGAAATATGTATAAACTGTCTGCGTATCCTGAGTGTGTTAGTATACAGCATGCACCTCCTAATTGGTGGGATGTAGAAAAATTGTTCAATATACTGAATGGAGGGGAGCTGGGGGAAAAGTTATTCTTAGATGACATGAAAGTCATTTGGAGTTGAGCAGCATCCATGTTGAATAAATAAAATAAAAGGATAGCTGGTAATAAAATGAGAGTACAGGAAAAGTGAAGACTGTATGAGATTGGCAATTATTTGGTGAGTATCTGCTTAAAAACTTTCATTTGTTTTGAATACAAGGTTTAAGCATAATATAATTCATACATATACACGGAAAAGAATGAATTGGTTGCTTTTGAAAAAATTAGGAAGGATTGAGAGAATTAGTGAAGGATACAAGGGCAAAGAGAGGGGTTGAATTTGGAACAGACCATTTTTTGTAGTGTCAAGAATGTATCCTTAAGGAAAAAATGGACACGGAATAAAAGGAAAGAAGGGAAAGAAACAGAATGAAAATAGAATGACAGCAGAAGAGAAAATGTACACAAGTACAAAAAATGTATCAGAGGATTAATGTAAGCTGCCCAGAGTCACATGCAAGTGAGATGGGCGACTATTTAAATTCAAAAAATAAATAAACTTAATTAAATGCCCAAAAGAATGAATGGAAATGGATATAGAGAAAGAGGATGCAGAAGCTGCTTAAAACGGTGAAAAAGTATGTTACGGAGCACCATAGAATTGCATGGAATTATGCAATGGGAAGTTTGAAAAAGATGCTTGGTGGAATAATTAAGTGGAAGAGACTGATGAAAAATGCAGGTAAATGCATGCTGCAAAAACTGAGAATGAGAGAAAGATATAGTAGTTCCAGAGAATGTAGCCAAAAAGAACAAGGAATGATGAAGAGGCGAAGTGGCAGAGATAATGAAGAGCAAATTTGATGGAAATAGAACATGGGAAGTGGGTGGAGAGGGCTGAACAAGGAGTCTAGAGCAGAGTGAATAGAATTAAGAATAATTTTTTTCCTTGGGATGAAACAAATAAGAACATGCTGGAATTAGCATGGGAACGATAGTAATAGGGTGAAGAATGAATGGTATAAATGTTGATGTTCCCCCCCCTCAAAATAAATGATGAAAAGGAAGTAATAAATGCTATGAGAATGTTGAAAAATGATAAAACTGCAGATGGAGATGGCATAACTGGAGAAATATTAAAATATGGAAGAGGTTTGCTTATGAGCGTACAACTTATTTAATATGTGAATGAAAACAGCCTATGTGCCTAACAAGTGTTGTTAGTGTTTCCCTATATAAAGAGAAAGATAGCAAGATTGAATGCAAAAACTATACGGAGATTAGTCTGTTAATTGTGCCTGGGAAGGTTAATTACATATATTAATTTGACTCTGAGACAAAATTTAATATTTTTGGATGCTGTATTCTTTTGTACTGCTTATCTATTGCATGAAAATAGACATGGAAATGGATATTGGGAAGTCAAATTTATAGGCCCAGGTCCTCAGTAGAGTGAAGACCTGATGTTAATTATGACTTATGGACAAGTTAAAGTGGTGGTTTTAACCTATCCAGCCCTTGATGGCTTGATGCAGGGTTACCTGCAGGACTACATCTTCCCATGACAGTCGGCTGATAGCATTGATCACGTCAGTAGAAGCAGCTGATTGTCCTACACTTCCAGGAATTCAGGAGGGCCAAAGTCCAGAAGGGTTGTTTTCCAGTGATGGTCCCAGCCTTCTGGAATGGCCCCCTGTCAGAGGTTCATTGGTCTCCAACATGATCTGCCTTCCAGATAAGGTAGAAGGCAGAGCTTTTCCAGAGAGCTTTGGGGTGGGGGGTGATGTTGTGTGTTGTTTGGGAATTTTTAATTGCATTTAGGTTCTTATGTACTGTTACTGTGTTTACTTATTTTTTGAGCTGCCAAGAGTCTTTGTGATTGTGGCAGGATATAAATTTGATTGATTGCTAAATAAATAAATAAATAAATAAACAAATAGTTGCTTAGAGACATGGATTATATATGCACAATTACTGTGAAAAATGGTCATCCTTTACTGAAACTGTTATATAAAACTTTATCTATCTATGAATGAGAAGCATATATATATATATAGCTGTTGTATTGCTTTCTTTTTTCTTTTTGGTTATTGTTTTATTCTTTTTCTCTTTATTCTGCTTTAATAAATAAAACAAACAAACGAAGTATGCCTTGAAGACATTTGGCAGAATTCTGATGGAAAGTATATGATTGCTGATGGGGGAAAAATATGGGAAGCACAGTGCAGCTTTACAGGTAGTACTTGACTTATGACCACAGTTGGGACTGGAACTTCCATCACTAAGCGAGGTGGTCATTAAATGAGTCATGCTGATTTTACAACCTTTTTTGCCACAGCCATTAAGTGAATCACTGTGGTCATTAAGTGAATCATGTTGTTAAATGAATCTGGCTTCCCCCATTGACTCTGCTTGTTGGAAGCCAGCTGGGAAGGTTGCAAATGGCAATCACATGACCCTGGGATGCTGCAACCATCATAAATACAGTACATGTTGGTTGCCAAGCTCCTGAATTTTGATCATGTGACTGCAGGGACGCTGCAACCATTGTAAGTGCAAGGACTGGTTGTAAGTCACTTTTTTCAGTGCCATAGTAACTTCAAACGGTCGCTAAACAAATGGTTGTAAGTCAAGGACTACCTGTAGTCCAAGGCCAAGGAATGTGCAGATCAGATTTTTTGCTCTTGAGCAGGTCATTGAAAAATGTATGAATTTGAGAAATAAAGTTTTGGTATATTTGTTGGTTTAGAGAAAGTATATGATAGAGTGAATAGATTTAAATTAGGGAATGTTTTGGGCAAATATGGAGTTGCAGGTTGAAATATGCCTGAATGCAACAAGAGCAGCACATGGTGGAAATAAAGCGTGCCTGAAATAAATGAAATATTTACTGATTGGTTCAGCATTGAGCAGGGAGGAAGAGCAGGATGTGTGATGTTCCTTTGGCTGTTTATGTATTTATGATAAACAGTTAAGTAATGCTTCTGCTGATGTTACAGGTTTGTTGGTTGGGGGACATGAACGAGTGCAGAGTTTTGTATGCAGAAAATGTCATGTTGTTTGAGAACCTGAATGATTTGCAGCAAAAGTTAGCTAGATTGTATTATGCAACAAAAATGTGGATAAGAAAATTAATATATCAAACCCAAGGTGGAAAATGTATTAAATGATTGTATTTTATATAAGTGGTAAAAATTGGAGCAAGTAGACAAATTTATGTACTTTAGTATGTTTACTAAAAATGTGAAAATGGCTTAAGTGATGTTAAGATATGCAAATGCTGGTAGAAAGTAGTGGGTTGCATATAATCAGCTACAAGGAATGAATTAGTTGAAATAAGTGAAAATGAGCGTGCTTCTGCTTACTTTGTTCTATGGAAGTTAGAGTTGGGTGTGTCAAGAGAAACATACAGTAAAAGTAAGTTGGATGTACATATATACACCTTAAACTCTTTGCTATTAACATCCCCAGAAAGCAATAATTTGAATACTTTATTTGTGTGCAGTTAGAACTGATCGTTTCCCTTCCTGCAGGCAGGCCTTGGCTTTGATGACAGAAAATAAAATAGGAAATACTAACATAAATGAATGGCACTCCTATTTTCTCCCACTTGATGAGATGCATGTAATTCATCAGATGATAGCTACAACTGATAGTAATTATTTAGTAACTTTTCATTTGTTTTTTTTTAAAAGTATATATGCTCATGCAACAAGCTTATTTTATTCCTCACCTGATGCAAATATACAACCGTGCATGTATTCTCCTACTATCTTAGCAAATGTGTAAAAGGGGTGTTTTTTTCCAAGCAGGGTCCTCCACACTCTCTTTCTATTATCCATTTTGAGTTTGACGGCATCCATAATATAACGATCTTCCTTCACCCCAGTGTTACAACCTTGCCTATCTTTCTTCTCCTATTTCTCTCTTTTATTCTAAGGCACTTATCCCAATGCCAGTGAAATTTGCCTCTTGCAGCGATAACAATTCTGTTCCTCACTGAACTACCACGAGGGCTCCAAATGCATCTTCTGTAGCAGAGCACGGTGATTTGCCGAAGTGAGAATAAATCAAAGGAGTGGGGAGAGGCCATGCTGAGCCAGAAGGAAAACATTAGATCTTGTCGCAGGAGACACGCCAAGTACTGATTCTGCAGGGATGGGGCAAGGCAGGAAATACTAGTATAGGAATATAATGTTGGTATTTCCTGTATAGGTCCATCCAAACAATCATTCAGGATTGGCAGGAAATGATCATCCTTTTCTTTTATAGAGCAGCAGTGCATAATAGTTTCCATACAAGCATCCCATTGTCTGATCTCTCTCTCTTTCTCTCTCCCCCATATCAATATATATTTAAAATGTGTCAAGTAACTCTGAGGCTCAGGAAAGGGGATGCCTTTGGGGCAAAGCGGCAGAGGTTCATCCATCACTTGCTCCATGGCTCCAGTCTATGGCCTACATTAATCATTTTTACACACATACACACACACATAAAATCTTGGAAAACTATTTAGAAATAAAGATGCATAGTCATACTGCAACCATGACTTTCACCTTCCTCACAGATTCAGCCCCAAATGAAGGATTGTAAACTGTACGTGTAGCATTCAATAACACGTTTTTAGATTTCTGTGGATTTTTGCTTGCCGTACGTGTTCCGTGATCCTTTCAAGCGTATCCATCCTGGTCTGTTTGTGTGTGGGGGTGTTTGTATATATAATGTTGCCATTTGTCTTATTCGCCTTGTGATACAAATAGGATATTTTATACTTCAGATTTTATTGCATACATCAATAAATGCATTATCAGATTTGCCCTTCAGTGAAACTGTAATGCTTTTATTTTATTTAGTGTTGAACTCATCTACTGCTGGGTATTCTTCAGATTTTCCATGGTTTTCTTTCTTTCTTTTTTCTTCTTTGAAACAACAATAAAACTTGATTGAGAATGGCATGTTCCCTATATGTATTGCAAATATTTTATCAGTAATCTCCCTAAAGAAAAGCAGCATTTGCAGTGAAAGGAGAGAGAAAGTAGGAATGGGACTGGAAACACAGAAGGTTTGAATGGTTATGTATGTACGTCACCTGTCTGAAGATCCTTGGTTCCTGGTATCTCCAGGCAGGCCTAGGAAAGACATACTGTATGCCTAAACCCCTTCTTGTAGACAGTATGGAGCTAGAGGAACCAATGGCCTGGAGAGCATCTTTCTATGATCCTATATATAAAGGATCTTGGTCACATCCCTTCCAAATAAGGATCGGCCAACATTACAGTAGTGTCTCCATCATCCCCTTCTGAACTGCCAGTGAAAAGCAAGTTCTAAAAATCTAATCTCATTCACAAATAATATGCTGGTACCTGGCTGATAAACTTCTATCTTCTATCCCCCGTTAATAAAATTAATTGATAGTTCTTGAGCCTTTTCTGGGTGAAGCATTAATTGGTTTAAATCAGAACAAATGCCTTTGGGAGGGACTATCAGTGTGTTAATACGGATTTCCTCTTGGACAGTTTCAGCAATACCAGGAGGCACTACCTTATTTTGGGTGGAAAATAGCTAGAAATACACCTCAAATTATCAAACTGGATTTCATAACATTGTGGTCAGAAATAGCAATATATTTGGATGGCAGGCTACACATAGGTATACAGTTAGGGGTAAAGTTCATACTTTAAAGTGTATGATATATAGATTATATTTGGCAAAACAGTAACTTTAAAGTGTGCATTTTGATCCAGACTTTTAGAATTATTTTTGTCAGCTAAGGATGATGTAGCAAAAGCAACGTGTAAAATGTGTGTGTGTGTGTGTGAGAGAGAGATGCCCTGTTCAAGTGATGCCTTTTCAAATAGGCTATAACACAGAGAGAATACTCTGCCCAAATCACTCTGGTGACAGCAGAGACTGACTTCAGATATGTTGCCAGCCCAGCTGGTGAAAGGGGAGAGTCTGCTCATGTTTCTCCTGAGACGAGACCTACATGTAAATTGTTGCTTGTACAAAGCTAAGAAAGAGACAGAAAACTTAGTCTTGATGTCTATCTTTCTGCATTATTTTATTTTATTTTTTAAAATTATACTCCACTACAATCCCAAAGAATTCTTACTGATTTACAGGAAATACTAAGGCATGCAGTCTATGATCTAACAGGGCAGAGTATTTAAGAGTTTAAGATATTTTAAGGTATCTGCCTCCATAATAATAGAGATATAATTTCCTTTGCTAGATAACAAACACTAGCTTCAAAATGATGCAATTCCAACAAAATAAAAAAGTAAGGTAGAGGGAAATACCCCAAGCGTGCACTTATCAACTATCATTTTCAAAATAAGTTCTAGAAACTTTCTTTGTTATAATAAAATTGAATGCCTCTTGGATCAGTGGATGAATACCGGTTGCACATCTTTTGAAGATTCTGAGAAAGAGTTTTAGATCCACAAAAGAACACACCAATGTGGTTGCTGCCATGAAAATCAAGATTCACAAATTAATTGTAAGAACTTTTTCCTTGAATAGAAAAACTCTGTACATGTGTGTTTGAAGCAGGAGAGTTGAGAGGGATCTGTGGGATGTGTGTTGTGCAAAGTTGCATTATATAAGGGGTAGTGCAGCTAACAAGAACATAGTACTAAAATGAATACAAACATTACAAGAAAAATAAAGCAAAGTAACATGGCTGAAATGATACAGTAGTAATATCTCTACAACAGTAGCAGATAAACAACATTTAAAAATTCATAAGCAATGAGTTTCTTCTCAAAACAAGCCCCCACAAGTAGCTGCAACTTCCCAACCCTGGAGAACTTCAGTGCCAATATAAATATTAATTTCTCTGGGCTTTCAGATCAGCTATGGAGGTCCACTGGGAGCTGAGGGCAAGTAATATTATGTGCATCATGACATTATTATGGAAATCATGATGATGTCATGACATATGTGACATGGTGGCTTTTACACTTATTGTCTTGACTGTTAGTCAACCATCAAAATCTATTACAGGACCTTTTTTGCAGTGATCCCATATTTGTCGAAATCCTTCCCAAAAGGGAGGCAGGGAGGAAACATCTTACATTTATCAATGTTTAAGGGATTTGCATAGTTCAATTTCTCTTTAATTGATAATATGGTCCAGGCTAGGTTTTTAAGCTTCTCAGTTTTTAAGATTGAGATTCTTTTGAATTAGGATGATTGATTTTTTTAAAATTCTATTTTTCTGTTTAAATTCTAATTGTATTTAGTGGATATTAATTGCTTTCAGGACTTTGGCTTTAAAGGTATTTAAATGTTAGATGGATGAATAATCATGTGCCTGCCAAGCTTTCCTGGAGATACAATTTCACAATTTTGCTGTTGGTTACACCTATGTTAAAGGTATATTCCATGTTTATTGATCAAGCTCTGAGATAGGTATCTAAACTAAGCTTTCTAAGTTACGAAGAATACAGGATATGTGATGTCAGCTTTATCCTAAATTCCTGATTATTAGGCTAATTAGAAATATTAGAAATACAGGTAGTCCTCACTTACCAACTGCAATTGGGACCAACAACTCTGTTGCTAAGCAGAGTGGTTGTTAAGTGAAATGTCACATGATCGTGCAGACTTGTGATGTCAGTTCCAGCTGCAGTCATTAAGCAAATCACTGCAGGTCATTAAGCATGATGTCACATGACTGTGACTTGCGACTTCCTGCTGGCTTCCCCATTGACTTTGCACTCCTTGTCAGAAGCTGGCTGTGAAGGTCGCAAATGGCAATCATGTGACCATGGGATGCTGCAACTGTTGTAAATGTATGCTGGTTGCCAAGCACCCAAATCGCAATCACGTGACTGCAGGGATGTTGTAAGTCTCCTTTTTCAGTGCTGTCGTAACATCGAATGTTCGCTAAATGAGTGATTGGTAAGCAAGGACTACCTGTAAATAAATAAACTTATGTTGTTCAGAAGACTTGCTGGGCCCTTACCTGAGGGAATATGTCAATATAATCAATGGAAGATACCAAATTAAAAATTTTCACATGTTTTCTTCACTCAGAAAATACATGAGAGATTTTAATAGGAGACATCTCTGAACAGTACATATCCATAATAACTTATTTATATTTCACAAGATTTATCATAGTTAATTTTCAGAATTTCTCTGCCCTGCACAAATCCTTATTTAGCCATTCTTGGTTAAAATATTCCACTAGATTAAATTGTCCAATTTTACTTTCTACTTATAAAACTGTATGTGTTATATACCATTTCAAAGAATCTAGCCACATTTATTAGATATTATGGTCTACTAATGGGGCTTACTTCTAAGGAATCACAAAAGGTTTGTAGTAATTTTCTTTCTTTTTTTAAAAATAGTCCAACTCTTTCTTCCTTTCCATGACATTGATTTTAGTTTTTGATCAACAGATAATTAAATATTGGGGACCGCTAAGTAATCAGAAATATTTTTCCTCCTCTTTTCTGGCTGATGAAGTTAGAATTTGTACTGCTTGCTTCAGAAGTCTCTGGGAACAAAGAAGCTTTTCTAAGGCTTTCCTAATCAAAACACAAAAAAAACCCCAAAACCCAACCCTCTGGAATTCAACTTAGACCTTTCTAGCTCAGATGAACTAATAACATAATAGCATTGTCCTTACATCCACAGCCAATGAGATTGGGGGACAAACACATCCTTGACTTTCTAAGAAAAAAGACCTCACTGTTTATCTTCTTCATAACCATTTTCAATGAAAATTAATGTTACTTTGTCCTTTGTGTTGAACAATAATTGGATTGGGGCTTTCAATTATAGCTGGATAAATGCCAAGATATTGAAATACTTCTAAACATTAGATTTTCTTGTCCAATAATTAGATTTGATTGGCATTGTCTACCCAAGATTTCTTCCTTGAAAGCTTTATAACACATAAATAGCTTTTAGTATAAATATCCAACTTAAATACATTAAAGAGCCATGAATTCCCTTCTTAGCTTTGTACCCTGGGAAAAATATAGCATGATAATATTATCAGTAGTTGCTAACCTGCCTTACCCAGGATGATTTTCTGCTATTTGTTTGAATTCAGTGTCCCAGTTTGGTCTTCCATAGAAAGTCTTCTGTCTCAAGCCAGTAATTACATCCACTTTTTTATCGTAATGCAAGGCAATGTGAGTAGCCTAGATTGTAATGAATCAGAAAGTCATTATTTTAGAATTAACAAGAAAGGGAATAATACTACTAGACAAATAAATATGTAGATGTAATGGGAAAATGCAAGACTCAGAAAGCTTACAAGAAAGGACTCAATCCAGAGCAATGTTTGTATCATGTATTTCCCACTCTTCAGTTCCCTGCCAGGTTTCCTCTGAGCCTCTCCAAAGACTGCTCTGAGAATTGAAGGAACCAATTGAAAGATATGGAGAGATTTTGTGGGGTGGGGGAGAGTCCCTGAAAGTTGGGTTTATTATTTCAGTGATTCTATTTCCCCTCCTCCTCCTCCCCACCTCTCACTTCAAGCCAGTCAGCTGGATCCTCCAACTGTTAGAGGACTCTTTGAATGGGAGGCTGCTGGGGAATGAAAGAGCAGAAAAGTCTGCTTCCATCCTTTTTGTTAGACGCACAGCTTAATCCATGTAAATGTTAAGACATTGTCCAATATTATGGTAATCGGGTATGATTGCCCAAATGTTCTAGCTGAAATGCCATTGACTGATGTAAGCAGCATCTGATGTGGATCCGCCCAAAGTCATACTTAGGTTTCTTTACAGGCAGCTTCAACTGTTTTCTTGTTTTCCAGAAACAGGGTGGAAATTTATTTCATATAGTCTCATCTATCAATTTCCCAAAATAGCGTGTAGGAACTGAAGTACAAGCAGTGACACCAGTACTCTAGTACCATAAAGAAAAGTTCAGTGATAGCAGCAGATTGAGTGAATTGGTAGTAAGCTGAGCCTCAGGACAGAGAGGAGGGAGAAGAGAATGATAGATGATATGGAAAGAAAAGGGCTTTAGGGAGCAATCACAGATCTGGGAACTCCTGCAGTTACGGAGAACTTTGGCATTAAACCTGGCTTTGACATTTGGTTTGGCATAGCTGGGACTCTGTGACACTGCACTGGGAATGAAGTCTTTCAAAAGACAAATGTAAGTATGATTCATTTTAAGAAAGCTATGCTTGATGCGATTAAGCCTTCATTTGATTACTGTTCCTTAGGCTGCAGTCCTGGAAAAATAAGATGCAGTAACTCAGTCCCAGAAGATTTCATTTATACCTGACTTTCATCCCAGTCGGTAAGAAATATGTGATAGCTCAGAAAATAGGCTTTCCCTTTCTTAGCCATTTGTGCTTCCAGCAAGCACAGGAGATCAGCAAACCACTCAAAGGCAGATGGATCTCGGCAAATCCAATAGAAATAAACCTGTCAAGGGAAAGTAAAACAATTCAACCAAGTGCAAGCTTTCACTGGGCATCCTATATGGCTCTTAAATTATTTATTTGGAGATAAGTGGCTAATCTTATAGCCTGCTACTGTGCTCAGGTGTAAAATTTATACTTGATTTTCTATCCAGCCCTGACAGTACAGAGCTCTATTGTTTAATAATGTACTCAAGCAGTCATTTGTGTATGCTTTCAATTGATACTTTGAACATCATGCTTAAATTTAAGGGCACTCTTAATACTTGATCTAAGTGGCTACTGGTAATTTGGCAGTGTAAGGGACATAGAGTAGGGAGAAGTGTTGAAGTATTTACCAAGCCATGGGCATATCATATAACAAGAAATATACTTTTAGGTCATTCAGAGCCCTTTTCATCTATGATCTCAGGATGATGATGATGATGATGACAACCTAAAATGAATCAATTTTGATTCCTGGTGACTGGCTGGACAAGTCTATACAGTTTTCTTGGCAATATTTCTCACAAGTGGTTTGCCATTGCTTTCTTCCTAGAGCTGAGAGAATGACTAGCCCAAAGTCACCCAAATGGCTTCATATATAAAGTAGGACTAGAACTCACAGTCTCCCAGTTTCTAGCCCAGAGCCTTTAGTCATTAGACCAAACTGGCTCAATAATGACCCATCCCATACTGCTGCTAAGGAGTTGAGCAAAGATAGTGGCTTGCTTCAAACTATCTAATAAAACAGAGCTGAGAAAACATAGAGGTTAGGGCTTCCCTGGATCTCATTTTCTATGCTTAGCCTAAAGCTGGCCCTGGTCAGGGGCCGCAGTCACCAAAATAGAGAATAAGGGATGGAGTAAGGACAAAAGCTAAATTTAATATGTATTACATACAGTTGAGATAATTATTCCCAGTGTCACTATATTTTTCCATTTTTTGTCACTTTAACCTGACAAGACAGTGTTTGGGGACTCAGCAGAATTTATGGAAATCTTAGTGACAAATGATAAGAATAAGTAGCAGTAGGTAGGATTTGCAACGGCAACACCAAAATAAGTCTACTTCCTTGACTAGCTTCAGAATGTCATGATCCCAAACATTAGCAAATAGCTGGAGGAGAATAGCAGATGAGCAGAATCTAGTTGATCTTGAAAAAACTAAGCAAGGTCAGACCTGGTTAGAATTTGGATGGGATGTTATCAGGTAATCCTACTGGGAAGTCAAAATAACAACACCCCCAAAAGAAAGCAAGGACAGATAATTTCTGTACTGTTGTCAATAAAGCAGTAAGGACATGTTAATGTAGTCACCAGTAGTTAAGCTCAACAGAAAGGAGACTTTTTAACAGTCTCTAGGTAAGGCTAAGTGCAGCAAGTATTTGACTAAATTAGCTCGCTTGTAAAAAGTTTAAAAGTGCATTTATAGATGAAATCCATAACCACAATATGACCTACCTTTTCCACTCTCAGTTGTGTATTTTGGTTACAGTTCTTATACCAAATAGATTTCAGAATGGAAGCAAATGGAGTGACTCCTATTCCCGCTGCAATGCACACACTAATTTGATACTGAAAGACATCAGTGGCTGCAGCTCCCAAGGGCCCATCCACAGCAAGTCTGCAATGACATTCCAACTCATATTTACAAGACTGTAACTTTCAAAACTTTCTTTCTGTTGGTATTAGGCTTGTGTCACTTTGATTTTTGTGGTGCAGGTGCAATGGGCTGTTCAAATATCTGCCAGCTGAGGTGGCTGCCTCACTCTGTCTAATGTTGGGGTCATCCCATGTGACAATGGCACTAGGGATCAAGGCTTAGAGAGGCGCAGTGGCTCTGCCTCTACTCTTCCAACCTCCATGCCTTCAGACAAGATGCCTGAAAAGGAGTTAAAATTGTGGTCACATGGAGAACTGTACTTGTGATCAAGACAGCATGAGTACAGCTTTTCTTCAGACCTCCCACCTGAAAGCATGGAAGTGAGAAAAAGGAGATGCTAAAAGAGAGCTGCAGCATTGTTCCTTCACTAAGCCACATTTTAATCACCCATTATATTGCTTTTTCACAAGATACAGGTAGTCCTCATTTGACTACCACAATTGGGACTGGCAACTTGGTTGTTAAGCAAAGTGGCTGCTAAGTGAAACCTCAACTGTGCTTACGATCTTCAGCTTTCCTTTGCTTTACAGACCAGTGAAGGTCGTAACTGGGAGGACTTTATGACGTTACTTTTTCATCACTGTCTGCAAATGAGGCAGTCGCTACACAAAGACTATCTGTATGTTGAAGGCTGAATCCCTAATTCAGTGGATTAAAAATAATACCACTGATGTGACATAAATTAACAGGATTTGGATTTAATTCCTTTGGATCCTACTTGAAGCAAGCCTGGGATTAAAAAGCAGATATGTTAATTCATCAATTACTCTAATATTAGCTACTCTGATTTGTAATTCTCCAAGAATTCAGTCAGGGGTCTCCACAACACTTAGTAGTTGTATGAAAACAGGCATATGATGCATTTCCACATAATTCAGAGTCAGGATCCAAAAGAGATTCATTTGTCCACATTCCACAAGGATTCCTTTTACCCAAGTTCTCTGCTAAATTGTGGGCACAATTTCATAACAGTTAGGAAAGAGGAAGAGAGTTGTGGCGAAGTTGGAAACCTTCTATGCTGTTGGCCATAGAATAATAAATAGGCTAAGCAGAACAGTATGGTTTTAATATTGGGGCGTTGCATTCTGTAAAATCACAGCACAAATATTAGTAATTTTCAAATAAAATCTCTCCTTCCCCCCTGCAAAATAATAATGAGCTTTGGAGTAAATCTTAGAGAATTTGTGGTTTCTGGGAGTCGTGCCCTTTTTACCAGACCTATTTCCTCTATCAGAACATTATGGAAGTGCCTGATTCAATAAGAAAATGAGGTGGAAAGGTCAGAAGAAGTTTAGAGATTTAATAAAAACTGATCCACAGGGGGACATTTGGGATGCAGCCTTAAACAGATCCCTAGTGCTTCCCCTGGAAAAGTGACATTTCAAAATGCTTGCTTTGGGCTGAATCACATCCATGTCAAATTACATGTAAAGTCTTTTTTAAGCAGTGCAATTTAAATAGTCTACTTAGATCTGTTTTTCCCACCAATAAGATAGTAGATTTTACTACATTTGTAGCTAGCATTTCATCTTTGCACCTTCAGATTATCAAAAATAAGCCACCAAGCTGGTAACACAGCAAAGAATTTCCAGACCTTGGCAGTTTCCAGGGTTCCTTAAATGTTTCTTCCTGGGCTCCAAAGGCCCTGAAAATGGCTTCTGTCCAATTCCCAACTGACCGTATGTGCACACTGAAAAAGTCGTCTTCAGGAGCTGAAGTGAGTGTGAAAGGATGCCACTCCAGCTGGGAGATTGCAGGGCACTGGAGGAAGATGTACTGCCCAGGCTCCATTTTAAAGCCACGCTTCTTCAGCTGAAGCTCTAAGACACCAGAGGAATGAGACACCACCTAAAAACCAAATGGCAACCAGCACATTTTAACTATTCTGTTAATCAGCAGGGATAACAGAAAGAGACAGATAAGCTGGTGAAGGGCCATAAGACTGGCAGGACAGTCATTTGGCTACTTCATTTGACCTCCAACCTTTTCTACTGAGAACATTTATTTGTATTTTATATTGTACTTTATTAACTATAATCAAAACTTGGAAAGCACAGATGAATCAGATTGTTAAGTGAAAGAAGTAGCGATCTCTGTGTTGTATTCCTGCCCTTACCTTTATTTAATGGGGCCACCAGATTGGAGCTGCAAAAATCCAGACAAATACTAGAGGGTAGCAAAGAGATTCAGAATATTCTAAATATTTCCCACTAAATATTTTAGTTACGCTGTTCATTGGCATGTGTAATAGTGGGCATCTGGAATTTTACAGCCCAGATCTGATAACCCAACCCCTTCGTCACAGGTATTGCCAGAACCAGTGGATTCCATCTAGTGGATTCCATCTAGTGAACTGGCTAACCAATCACCACACGACAACATTTACCTTAGCTATAATCCAAATGACATCTATCAGTGGGCAGAATACTATTAATGATCTGCAAGCACGATTATAAGAACAGAACAGTTCATCTGAAATAAAAGTAATCTATGAATCTCATAGCCTCCTTCATGAGGGAGGATGACTGATACCCATGTGTGCACACACACGTTCAATGTTTTGGAATATTCCTTGTTCTTATCTGCTGCTGGAGTTAACTCTAGTCAGTTAGGGATACCAGCGAGTTGCATTTTGCAAAGTAATAGGACTTATTTGACTTTAAATGTGTAAACATCTAGTTACAACATATTCCAGGGTCCATATTTCTTTACAGTCTACAAACCCTTTTGTATTTTTCACTCAGAGATACTGCATGGTTCACTATTCAGCTGCAAAAAACTGATTAAAAGCAGTAATAATATGAAGGCAATAGCAAAATCCTTATGAATGTAGTAAAGAAAAGAAATGTACAGATAGGATATGGAATACATATACCAAAAAATGTGTAATAAAATATGCCATGTACACACACCTTTGTAACAACAACCTCTTGCTGAAATCTCCATAATCTAATCACTCTTTCACAGATGTGCAATATCACAGGGCCCAAGACCCACTTCCAAGCCTGTTGGGAATCAGATAATGAGAAACTTCTTGTTGTTAAAAAGGTAACTTTACAATTTCAGATGGAAACATCAGCAGATACAACATTATTCCAACTTATCTTTATCTAGTCCAGTGTTTCTCAAACTTGGCAACTTCAAGATGTGTGGACTTCAACTCCCAGAATTCCCCAGCCAGCAAGTCCACACATCTTAAAGTTGCCAAGTTTGAGAAACACTGATCTAGTCAATACTAGGAGGGGATCAAGGTAAAACTATATGCATCCCCATAGAGGCAAGGGGGTCAGGTGACCAAATGTATATCACAATGTACTATTTCATGGATGGGTTTCCATTTTCTGCTTCAATACATTACCAGATTGGGATCCCACACATGTTCGCATATCTGTTCACATAACCCCTTTTCTCTCTCTGCCATGCACGCACATATTTCATTCCTCTCTCTTCCAATGAACTAATGCAAACTGCTGTTTCTACCAGCAGTTAATCACAGCAGGAAAACCCTGATCTTATTCACAGATGAATGGGGGATCAGGAGGCAGATGGGAGAAGGATGCTTGGCCGGAATGGCAATAGTATAGAAAACAAGCAATCTAATCCTTGCTGATCAGCTGATCATGCTAGAAAATGAACACTGGAAAATGGAGGAGATTCCTCAAAGGTTTGAAGATAACATTTTGTGTAGCCAGAGACTGCATACTGCCCTGGGATCAAAAGTTGCTTATACTCCCATTCTACAGTAGGAATCACAAGCCCACCAAGAAAGACATGCAAGGCCAGTTCCAGGTTTGAGGAAGCTTTCTGCAAAGTGCCCTCTAGTGGTCAAGCTACCTCTATTGATGGGCCTCAGTGGATCCTACTAGGTTGATGTGGCCATGAACGACAAGGAAAGCAATGTTCCACAGTACAAGAATGCTTTGTTTGGCTGCTATTTTATTTTGGCACAATGCTCTTGATGTAGTGTTGCTTCAGGACAGTCCAAATTAGTTATTTGCTTAGGATGCTGGCCTGGGGAAAAATATTTAAAGGGATAACTTGCAGAGCAGGTGTCAGAAGTTGGTTCTGCTTTAGCAAAGGGCCTGTGACAGCTACCCTAATATATCCCCTTTTGTTTGGTTATTTAAAACCTATATTCTCTACGAGTTCAGCCCACAAAGGCATTTCTGAAACTGGCACTACCAGTTTAAGGAAGAAAAGTCAGTTTTTCCATTCTGCTTCCACTTAAAAATTAGCAGACTTTTTTTACTATAATTCATTGGTCAGAAATTGACCCAAGAAAGTACTGTTATGCTGAAAAAATCTATTTTTATTTAATTGATTAGGCTGTTTTATTGTTGGTGATTATACTTAGGCAATCTATGACACTAAGTTGCTTAGATCTCCAGATATGGCAGCTTCATGGTTATATATACTGATCATCCTATTGATCAAAGCTATTTAGCTGACCACATATATTAGCTGGTAATTCTCTTCAGCTCAAAGTACAACAGCTTTAGATAATTAGATATAATGGAATATGCAGGATTTTTTTAGATGTGCAAGCATTCCTATTAATTTTTTAGTTTTAATATTTGGAAAACAGCTTATGGTAGCTTTTTTAGACTGCAAAGAATATGGGAAATCTTAAGTTCTCCAAATTGCAACCCAATTTCACCAAAGTAAATAGATTTAAATTTCCTTTTAGTGTATATATCAACAGAAAGAAATAGAATTCTCTGCAATACAATTGAACACTAAACAGAATTATTCTAATCTGTACAAAAAATGAAACAAAACTGCATTAATTATTTATAAACTGCCATTATATACTCATTTTTCTGGCCCATCATAATTCAGATTTTTCTACTCAGATAAAAAATTAAAGGGATTACTTTACACTTCTACATTTTTATTATTAATATTTATTAGTGTTAATGAATTACAGAATATTAATATCCATTAATATTCTGTTCAATGAATAGAAAGCTATTCCGAGTTTAACAGGGAAACTTGTTTAATTAAAATAATTACATAAAATAAAATCAACCTTTTTTTTTTTACGTATTACCAAAAAGTCATGTATCCTCTTCAGTATTTTTCATTTCCCTTTCCCCAACATTAATATTGGCCTTCCAAACCATAGCATTTTCACAGAATTAGTTAATAACAATTTCCTATGAAAATTTTCATTAATGATACTGAGATGAAAATGAAAATGGCTGCATCCAAACATTGCTTTGCTCTAGCACGAACTGTTTCTGCTCATCCAGTTTTCACCAGTCCTCCAAAACTATTTTGTGTCATACTTTATCCTGTTTCACAGAAACTCAAATTCTTTAAACGGCTTTAAGAAGCTACAGTGAATAGAGCTGAACTTTGTTTGATCTAGTCTGCAACTGTGTTGAGACTGGAAATACATGTTATGCAGAAATGCTCTTTATACAGTTGAGTCTGGTTCACGTGAACTGTTTGTGAACTTTTTCTTACCCAACTTAGTGGTGCTGGATTGGGGTCACCCAGCAGCTGTGCCAAGGCTGTGTGAGCTACCTGAAACATTGCTCTCCTATGCAACTCAAGTCTACTTCCCTCAAGAGAAGCAGTGCAAACCACTGTGGTGACTCCATTATTGCTAGCTCTAATCCCAGATTCTGCTCTCTGGGTATGTGAGCAGCTGAGTGCATGGAAAACCAGGATCAGTTGAGGAAAAGCAAACATTTGACCATAATGGGCACAGACTTGGACTTAATCAATGGGTTTGATGACTCTCTGGGATGAGAAAAAGAAGGTAAGTTGATACAAAACAATGTGCTGTTCAAATGTTGCTAAAAGATAATTCTCAGTGTTCTTGGAAGCATAGCCAATAGTGAATGATGCTGGGAACTACTTTTTGGCAATATCTAGAGTGCTGTAACTTGCCTGCCCCTGAGCTACAGGAACTAAAATGGCACCACAGATTCTAAATATGCGTCCCATAATAACAGGAGGGCAGAACCTTTGACTGATGGTCCAAATGAAGATCTCCAGTCCTTTCAGTTGGGATTTCCAGACTCTTCCCAGACCAGGCCGTTTCATTAATTCTAATTCAGGTTCAGCTTTTGTAATGGTCCTGCTGGACATGTCCTCTCATGAGGAGGATAGGGAGGAAGTAGAGCTAGAGGCATCTAGGGCCTATAGTCTTGGTGTGGGCAATTCTAGTAGTGGTGGAGCCAATAACTCCACTCTTGTTGAGGCAGTTCCAGAAAGTTCCCAGGATGCCTTTCCTGAACCCACTGACAGCCTCTCAGACTCTGAAGTCCAGCCACCCGCTCCTAAGCACAGCTGTGTGATAAAGATTCAACAGCAACCAACAACCAAGAGCAGAATTCTGTGGAGTGGAGAGACCTGCCAAGAAACAAGCCTGTAGAGGAGCCAATGCTGAGGAATAAACTCCCACAGCTCTGTGCTGGGTGGAGGCTCAGGGTGGCTGATTTATTGACCTCACTCCTAGGGAGAAAATGCCAAGAGCAACTTTTCAAGCCTTAGCTGTTGTGTTTATGTTGCTGCTGTTGGCACTTTGGATTCCACCCCACCACGGCTCTTGTCTTGTCCCTTGGATTTGTCATTTGTTATTTGGATTCCTGATCTTGACATGTGCCAAGCCTTTGACTTTGTTTATAGTTGTTGTCTTAAGATATTGGTAAAAGGGACTCTTTTCTTTTAAAAGTTCTGCCTGAGTTTTGCTTATCACTGGGTTGTGGCTGGCAGCCAGCAGCACTGGCACAGAAAAGCTGTAGAAGAAAACTTAAAGAATTTGGGGAAGGCAAACGTACTTATCCTCCCCACTGCATAATTAAACAAAGTTAAGAGTCACAGAGTAATGGCCTCCTTTGGGCTCCGCAGATTTGTGATTCTGACCATGACTGCTGATGGAATGTGGTTTCCAACACATTTCTATTGAGCGAATGCAGACTTGGAAGGATATAAAATCACACCCTCTCCTTTGAAGTCACAAGGGTGTTAGTATAGCAGGACTGTCAGAAATTGTTGGTCCTACCATAATGGAGAAACTGTCCACTGGTGGAAGATGTCACTGACAGAAGAAAATAAATCTTTGTCCTAACGACTTGATAAAGAAAAGGGGGGATAATAAGCTCACTTCTTCTTTTTGTTTGTATTGCCCAGTCACAAAAATCACTGTGAAGGATTATTTGATATCCTCCCTGACCATTCAGCCATGGCTTTCAGATTGGTTCTTTTGATCCTTAGTGAGCTGCTGTGGAAAGCACAATCTTTAATGTGTCTTTTTGTAGGAAATGATTAGCCTTTAATGCCCTGTTGAATGTCCAGAGTTATATTTATTATATTCAGGACACATGCCTTTTGTAAGGGTGACAATTCATCAATATTAACATTAAATGATCCTGGGTAGGCTCTGATGAAGACTAAGGAAGAGACAGGCTTTACTGTTCTGAGAGAAGTTTAACATCATTAGCAGGAAAATCTGCTGTGGGATGACCCTGTTTCATCTGTCTTTTGTATGACAGGAAACAACAGCTGACAATTCCAAATAAAGAGAAGTTTGATTCCATTCTTTTGCTAACACTGAATTTCCCAGTTCATTACAATGAACCTAGGATCTTTTAAGTAAATGGAGATTTATTTCGGACTTCATGTAACTATTCTCCTTGGGAACAGGCAATTGTAATTTTGGAAAATTTAAATGGCATTATTGTCACCCCTTTAATATATATCTTTATACATTCCCATTTGTGTTGTCCAGCTAAATTGAAGGCATGTCTTCAGTGGTTTGAAAGTAATTCCAGATCTTTAGGATCCCAGAAGTCTGCAGAGTATGGCAGCTAATCTGATTATTTCAGCAGCTGTGGTGTAACTCAAATTGCAGAGGTGGAAGAGGAAAAGCTGTGTTTCTTTTTGTAACAATGAAACTGCAGAGCTGGTGGGCGATCCATTTTCCCATTTAAAGGAAGTCTTAACTCACCCCTCTTTCCAGCTTCTGGGTGTCACTTATTCTGAGAGATTGCCACCTTGATTTAGCAGTGGTGGAGCAGACATTCTATATTTTCCTTTTCTCCTCAGCAGGCAGAGGGTGGGCATGGAAAGAATCAGGCTACTTTGGGGTTGGTGGGAATGCTTATTGTTTCCTTTCTTTCTCTTTTTTGTGAAGCTGGACGTTGATGCAAGTGTGACTTCAGTGGCCCTGACTTTTCAGCCCCTACCAGTCAGGACCTACTGACCCCAAGGAGGTTGTAGGGGGTAGACAGTCAGTTAAGGATTTCCTCCATGTCCCAGCTTGGTTCATCACTCTGCCTGATCTGAGGTTACTTCCTTCTGTCTGTCTGTCCAGGCACAAATGCATGAAGCACATGCTCTCTGACATTCCTTCTGGTAGGATGTAGTTTGTTGGGTGTTAGAACTGCATCTCAATAATGCACTTTCTTAAATAAATCTCATTTCTATTATAGTTGTAAAGCCTGATTTACTAATCATTGCTTAGGCTAGACTCCTGTTGTCAAGAATGCTCACACACACACACACACACACACTTCCTACTAAGAGAGTTGGGGGATTTCAGTTAGTCCAGTAGAGTAGAAATGGTGGTGGTATGGAAATTTCTTTACAATCAATTATAAGGATATACAGTATATTTTGTTAAGAACATATTGTTTATCCCCTCCTACTTTAACTATCACTGCAACCTACAACCATGGTTAAAGATGTTGATTAAAGTGCCTGTTTGCAAAATTGATGGCATGATCTCTCATGACCCTCAGTTCTCAATAGGACTTTTGATACAGGAGGAATCATGGCTTTGTAGCCAGACAACTTCATTCCATTCCATATATTCTGATAATTTTTTTTGTAAACAACCAGATAAGCACACAGAACGTGCATAGGGTTTTGGCAGCTATAAGCAATTTCATATAACCACATAGTTTGAAGGGGCCACTTAGGTCCGTGAGTCCAATCCTCATTTCCCTTTTGTGTCATTTTCCCTTTCGTATCTACAGTAGCTTAGGGGGAGATGGTGATTGAATGACTTTTTTACCCTCTCCTATCAGTCAGGTAGAGAGAGAACACTGAGTGGCTCATTGTATTCTCAGTATATTCTCAGAGATCTAAGGAGTGAAAGAGCAAAGATGATTAGCAGATCCATTGCCAATTGCTCAGGATGGATTAGAAATAGAAAAAATGCCATGTGGAAATGTCCTGATCTGCTCTGAGTGGTTGATGAAACTGAATCCTGAAATTCTCTAGGAGATTGGCTCAGTTAAAATGTAAATCACTAAGTTTTAAAAATAAAGCATTAGGAGCCACCTTCACCGGTTGATACCATGGCAGAGACGCAAGAAAAGATCTTGAAAATCTTGAAGGAGAAAAAGCAAATTATGAAATATGCCTTGATATCTTGTCTCTGTTGTGGTGGTTATGAGGAAGGCTTTCTTCTTGGACAGCATAATACACTTAGAAGTAAAAGATATGCTCTCTTCAGATCCAAACCTGAAAAAGCACTTCAGAGTGGGCATAGGTGTATTCCCTGCACCTTTTGGCATTTCCAAAGAAGGTGCCTTCTTTCCTGGACTCAAATGGTAGCTACCAGAGGCATCGACAGAGGGATCAGAAAAGTCAAGATGTCAATCACAATTGCCTGATCAAAGCCCCACACCTTTTTTATGTGTGTCAGTGTTGTACGTATGTATAAAGGAGCAGGGCTTTGATTGTGTGGTTGCCATCTTAACTTTTCTGACACACCCTGTGGAAGATTAGCTGATAGCTGAGGAGTCCTAGAAAAATAGGTATTTGAATTAAGGCAGTGCTATCAGTGTGCTGTTGCCTACTCTGAAACATCTTGTTGCACCCTGTTGGTACCTTCTTAACTCTTTTTTTTCAGTGCAAGCCCAGGAGAAGGCACAACTTCTATTAGGAGGCACCAGCAGGAGCAGCATGCATTCCCACCAACCCTGAAGGACCTTTTCAGCTTTGGATTTTAACTGCAGCACATCCTTCTTTGAAAAAAGAAATGACTCCGTGGTGAAAACTATTTAAATGTCAATTCAGGCTGCTTGTGTCAGCATTATGCTTTCCGTGTTTGATAAGTTTACCAGCTGTTTCATATATCAAATCATCCTAATGGGCATTGATAAGAGAGTCACAGTTCATTACTTTCATATAAAAGGTTGGAAGATATAGACAGTATGCAGCCAGAATCACATTTGCAAGCAGGACATGAATGCAATCATTTCTAGGGCAGAGCAACAATGTCTTATTTAAAGAGATCAGACTGGCAGATAAACTTGAGGATTCAAAATTTAATTTTTTGCCATCTGTCCTTTTCTCAGAATGCCAAATTCTGCTGCTGATTTCCCTGCTCAAGTTATAAATAATGGGAGTGAGAACACCATATGGGTTATAATCCTGTTTCTCTTTGGGCCTTCATGGTGCTCCAAGTGCCCCATGTTCTTCATGTGGGGCTATCCCGTCTTTTGAGAATGAACGCTTCAAGGTGTTCTGATCGGATTTGTTGGGGCGTGTGTGTGTGCACGTGCTGGATGCATGTAGCCCAAAAGGTGTTTTGGGAAGGTCTGGGGTGTTACTTAGCACCTGTCAGCTACCATGGCCCCTTTTATATGGGAAGTGGCAACTCTACAACTCTGTAAATAGTGTCAATGATGAGATATGCAATTCTTACCGAAGGACCATTGCCAGAAAACTGTGGCAGAGGACACTGAGCTGACCTTTCCCACTCCCAATAATGATCTTTACAGTAACTCACATTGTGAACTAACAGACTCTGGTTGGTTTGACCACGGATAAGATGACTGGAAAAAATAACAGCAATGTTAAATAGTATTTTACATTTAAATGTCACTTTTGTCATTGTCAAAAATCCTTTCTACAGTTTAAAAAATCATGAACATTTGGCTCAGGTCTACATAAAAGTCCTAGCCTTTCTAATAGTATATTTTTTCCTTTCCTCCAAAGTATTGTATTATATAGTGCTATATTAGACATTATATATAACAAACAATAATGTAGATTAGTTTCAGAAGAAAGGAGGGCTGGGTTTGGTGGGTGGCTCTCTTAGCTTACTTTGAATTAAGCTTTGAGGTTTTTCTATGCTGATCTCAGAATTAGTCTATAACTCACAATTGGCAACCTCATAATTTGGACAATCAATTTTTTTTGCTGCGTGACATATTATATATTAGTATATATACTTACCCCATACCATGAACTACCAGGCCAACGAAGAAAACAATGAATAGGTGATGGGTATACCAGAACACCTCATAGAAGGATCTTATGATGGTTTCAGTAGATGAGGTCATTATCAAAATTAGTGACACAGTGATCAAGAGTCCTGTCACTCCAGCTATGGTTCTTAGGATTTCGGCTAATGTATTCTGAGGAGGAGGAGGAGGAAAATAGTTGTAGGAAAATTGAATTAATAGTGTAATAAAATATATAGTTTTTTAAAGATCAGACCCTGGATTTTATATTTTATATTTATTTTATTTTTATAGAGTTATTTTTATTATAATTTATGTGTTTTAATTCTGATTGTAAACCTCCCAGAGTCCCCTTTTTGGGGGAGATGGGTGGTGATGGAAATTCAAAATAGAAATAAATAGAAATAAATAAATAAATCTATTTTCTACTTGGTACTAAAAACGTATCAATAACAAGGGGTACAGTTCCTGTGTTTTTGTGAAATGATAAGAGGAAGCAATACCATCCTAGCAGTCCGTATTATGCTACTGTATGTTTGAGTATTCTGAAGGAAATAAATTATTCAAACAAGATTTAATGATGCAGATACTAATGATGGGGAAAGCATAGCATTATCCAATAAAGGAATACAGAGTAATATGCATGATTCCACATTCCCCCTTTTTCAGAATAGCATGTTCTTATGTAGCATCTGCAGAATTTTGGCAGAGTTGTTTTGGCTATGCTGTAGTGATCCGATTCTACTGTCTTAAACACAACCTATTTTCATAGTCATTACAATAAGGACAAATCTTGTAGTTAATATAAGTGAATATTTAATTGTTTAAAATGTATGGTTGCCCACTCTGAAGTAAGTCCCAGTGCACTGGAACTTACTCACTGGTAAGTGAGTTTAGGATGACAGCCTAAATTATTTTACAGGCAATAATAACTGTACATTTGTATTGGTTTTAGACCAATGATAAATGATTGTCATACATAAAGACTGTCATGGTATCAGCATCTCTCTCCCCCTCTCCCCTTCTCCATCTCACAGGTAGATATGTAGTTATTGATTTCAAGAGAATATGGTGTAGAAATTGTCAATGGCTAATATGAGTGGGCAGTTCAAAGTCTTCTATTTTTGTATTCTTAATGCATAATTGTTTACTATATTCCTCATAATGAGCCTTATTTAATTCCCATTTTTATGTGTTCTTTTACATTACTCTGCTTCCAACATTTTTACATTAATTTAGGATGTGCGTAGGATTGTGTTTTGTGAGTAGAGGAAAGGTTCTGATGAATGAAAGCTAACAACAACACCAAAACCAACCTACTGTGTCATAGCTTCTGATGGGGTTCAAGTAGCTTTCATTTGGGCTCCCACCAATGCCAGATAGTTTCTTCCTTAAGTCTCCTGCTTGTTTTGACTGGCTAAGATGAAATTGTTCTATGTTGACCAAATGTGCAATGATGTGAATAGCTATGAAAATAAGTTTTAGAAAGTAAAGATTATGATACGTCATTATTGGAAGTAGTGCTGCTAACATCTATTGAGCCAGACATCAGTTTTGTAGGAACTGTCTTTCTGCCATATTCAATCAGTACATCTGATAAACTTTCCTTGACTAAGAAACGATACAAAGGTTTATTTATTATTGCCGAATGGAAGCAGTATCCATTCATCCTTGCATTGCAAAACACCACCATGACTTTTCCTGTTTCTGTTGTCAATCTCTATCCTAGCTCTATCACATCTCTTCTGAGTCACTGCCAAATGGTATTGTCCTGATTTTGTCTCTCTGTGTGTGTGAGCACACGCGCGCATGCACACAAGCCACTCAGGATAGGCAAAGGTTTATTGCTTTGGCTTTGCTGCCTTCCAACTTCAGCATGTTACCTGCCAGCAGGGAAAATATTCACCAATGCTGTTATTATTTTGAGGAAAGCTACTTTATAATGTTGTTATTATGGAGAAATTTTATATAAGCTGCAATTACAAGTCATTATCTATCTGATCAGTAAGCAAAGAAAGAATGAAGGAAGAGTTAAGTTTTGTTATTTTGTATTACTCTGTGTTTGTCCTTAATAAAACACATACAGCTGTTATGGAACTAGTATTTGAGAGAGGAATAATAGAAATTATAGCATGTAGGTCTTGGATGGTAATTGGACTGAAGTTTGTCACTTTCTAATTAGCCACTTTATTATTCCTGTCATAATCAATCACTTGCCAGTTTACATTGTTGTAAATTGGTTGAGCCCATAGGGTGGAAGGCTAGAAGATTCAAACCTCCTCTCCCAGAAACTTTCTGGGTCTTCACATCCTGCTTCCACCCTTCTGTCTTTTGGAGTGGTGCATTGGTAGCTCTGCTGCCACCACTACCTCACTTGACATCCTTTCCCTATCCATGATGTGTTGGAGAGAGAGGACTGCTACAACCTTTGCTGCTTTAGTGGTGATTAAAAAGGTAAAAATGGGCCTATAGAAAGAGCCAAATTTTAAGGCCCTCCTAAGGGACATGGGGGTCATGGCCATATGGTATCAGGAAGGATAGTCTTCCAAAGGGAAGGAACAGTGGCAGAGAAGGCATGCCTCCTGGGTCCCATAACATGACATTTTACTGATGGGACCCAGAACATGCCAACCCTGGGTATTTGGGTTCTAAAAGGTAGTTTTAAATTATGAATAAACAAGGGTGTAGACCACCCTTCTATGACCACCATGGGCTCTTTCTTTCATTCCTCCTGGCCATACCTCAGGCGAGAGTTTCTAAATATAGACAGGTTATTCCAGGTATCAGTCCTTATCAAAAAGAAGCTGTGTCACACACCCCTTGAAATGTATTCCCACTTTATGAATAACTTTCATGCCTAACCTCTTAAACCTAAATTGGGAAGAGCAGCCAATGTAGTTTGGTGCATTTTTACTTCTTTACATGAGAAAAGTAAAATAAGTCAAATTAATGGATTTCTATTCCTGGAATGACTTCTTAATTAGGAAAAAGAAATGTGTGCACATTTTTCAGGAATGTATTCATATGAAGAAAGCAAATTGATAAATTGCTGTCTGTGGTAGAGAAGCATCTCATCATATTGCTTTGTGGAATATTCTGAATTCCATACGCTTTTGAGGTTTTCAGCAAAACAAAGAACAAAAATTCAGCTCATTGATTCTGGTAGGAATTATGCCATATTAGATTCAAGAAACATCAGCACCTGTTTGGGAAAATGACTGAAACACACATCTTATTGTCTAAATGTTCCATATGAGCTGTGAGCAAAGATAGTAAGGGTAGACAAAATAGAGATAAATTAAATCATGTCAGGCATGGAAAATGTGGATACAAAGAATATTTCCCCCCTAACATTCATAAAATATTAGAATTAGGCATTATTAACTGAAACTAAATGGAAATGATCCAGAACTTATCAAAGGAAATACTTGAACTTTTTTACACATTTCATGATTGGTGGAATATGATGTCATCAGATACAGATGGCCACCAATTTAGGTGGCTTTAAAAAGGACTGGACAAAATCAAGGAGGATTGGCTTATCAATGACTTTTAGCCTTGGTAGTATTTACTTCTCCTAAAGATATAGGCAATACACCCACTCTTCATTTAGTGATCGAGTTCTGTTCTAGCAACCAGGTTAAGTTAAATGGTTGCTAAGTGAACACATGACTGAGAAAGACTGTGAAGATCACTGGTTGCTGCCATCTCATTCAGATAAAGTTCCCTCATACAGCTATGCCAGCATTACTTTCACTCTGGTGTGCATTGCTATCAGGCACATGAAATTTTGTCATAAATGCATGCATTGGTCAGAAAATGAATTTTTTTTAATACCGTTTATTACTGTTGTATTTGTGAATGTTCGCTAACCGAGGTAGTTGCTGAACAAGGAGGGGCTGTATATCTTATATACCAGCTGCTAGGGAAAAATAATTGAAGATTATTGCCCTCCTATCTATATTTGTGAGTTCCCTGAATACATCTGGTTGGCCATGGTGTAATACCAGAATGCTGGACAAGATGGTTCATTGGCCTAATGTTCTTATTTTCTTGTATTGTCTCTGTTGTACTGTATTTACAATAAATGTTTTTTCTGCTAGAAAATAAACTGAGTAAAATCTATTTGTATACTACACAAAAAGAACAAGTATTCCTATTTCAATTAAAGCTAAAAATAGAAATGTAAGACAACCATTGTAAGAGAATGGTGATCTAATAATAAGGATTGCAAAGTTGTTTCCTAGTGGAATAGGGGTCCCCACTTTCAAAGCAATTGAATTAGCTCCAATTCCAGTAAATCACCAGGAGAGGCTTCAGAAACGGTTCTCATCACAGCAAAAGCCATTGCTTTGGGAAATCCTGTATGCTAACTCCAGGGATGGCAATTGACCAGGGCCCCAACCTGAGTGGAGGAGCCAGTTTTGTCATAATTTCAGTGAATAAAAAAAGGAAACCTTATATGAAGATAAGATAAACCCTCCACCATGAAGGTATATGATGAAGGTCAGAATTTAGCTTTCTGTTGTTTGCTTTAACTTATGGATTATGGGATCTATACATTCATGGCTACATCATAGGTTGAAAAAGCTTAGAATAAAACCAGTAATACCAGCCTAATAGGTTATAAAAATCATTCTGTAGGAACCCCAATGATGCTTTTGTCTAGGATCCCAAAAACTTTAAGACCACCACCGCTAAGTCCAACTGAAAATAAATATAGGATTGTATTTCTAAAATCTAGTTTAAATTTTCTCCAAAGTTAATTTCCACTGATCTATAATAACAGCATATGCAAGCACAGGATGTGCTTTTAATATGTGAACCTTGGGAGGAACATGGAATTACTCAAGCATGTGTGCTAATATGCTGATTTTGTATGATTCTGGGTAGAAGCAAGCAATATTGCAAGCAAAATGTTTCCGAACTTACTTGCATTTACAGCTACTCCATAGGCAATCATCTTGTGAAATGTGATATTTTTATCCAGTTGTCTCCTCAGGATTGTTCTGCAGCACTTGATAAAAACAGACATATTTTAAATCATGTTTATTCCATTTTCATGACTCTGAGGTTGAATTCAGTAACTGTGATACTTGTTCCTCTCCTCCCTCCTCATTATACGTGATATAAGAATGAGATTGGAAGTTTTTCAATCTAAATTATAGTTTCTGTTCACACAGTTATTGAAGCAAGGTACATAATCCATAGTATGAAGTTGGCTTGGTTGGGAACTGTAAGCGTGGATAAATCACAGTTTATCCATTTATTTTGTAAACTGCAGTTGATAAAAATGGAAACAAAACGTACAACTTCTTCAAAAAGACACTGGGGAAGGAGAGAGGAAAGAGGAAAGTCCATAGCTTACCAAGGCTCACTTCCTTGGTAAATGATGATAATACATAGCTTATTATACTATATTTTATATCGTATTATGTTATGTGAATGTAGCCTGCAACTCAAGAGGTTAAATATTAAGTTAATCTGTTAACTGTAGCACCAAAATATGCACTGTTTGTATACTGAACAAGCAGTAGTTTCGTTGGTTAAATATTTTATTGGTAAAATTATAGGACCTGTCCCTTATGGAAAAAAGATTATACCATGTATTAGATTGATACAGGCTAGAGCCCAAACAGTTTTTTCCCCTTTAAAATGTATTTTAAAAAGCACAAGTAGAGGCATATAGGATTGCTATTGCATCATAAGACAGAAAAATATATTTATTGTACAGTTGTATTACAAAAGACATCCTTTTTTTAACAGTCCATTTTATTTCTAGAGTGTTTTAAATGATTTTCTATCTGAAGATTTTTTTTCATAATTAGCACTTAGATTATACCGACAAATATGCAGTTTCTGCATTACATTGTTTAACCAGTTTGAAATAGGGATCACAGCTTTCTCCAAAGAATTATCCAAAGAATTATGTGAATGATAATAGTGAAAGGTTGCTATGAATTCTGTGCTATACAGTTGCCTAAATCCCAGCAGCTCCAATCTTTTGTTGTGAGCCATGAGAGTTAACCAGGTTGAAGATATGGTGTAAATAAGCCCACACAGTCATTATTCATTTGTCCAGGATCACACTAGTTCAGGCTTCATGCTTATGAATGTTATAAAGGCACAATGAAATAATAAACTCAGACAAGATAAAATCGCAATGAGATAATGTTCTTTGTGACTTTTGTCTGGTGAATTGGCTATTTTTCATAATGAGAAGTGATAATGATCATATCTAATGCATTCATGCATCTTTTTCTCCTTGTTTTATTCTATCAACAAGCAAGAATGATTGGCCAAGTTATCATGTACTATGTTAATCAAAGCCTATCCAGAGGTTTCTTCCTTCCATGGAACAAATTGAGATCCAAAGGAAACTGCCTGTGAAAGAAGGGAGACATAATTTTTGCCAGTTCTCTTTCCTCTTGGAACTCATTATTGTATGTACCCCAATGGTTCAAAGCACTTTTCAGTGGACCTAGGAGGTTGCAGGGGGATAGAGATCCAGCTGAAATGTCTTTCCTCTAGATCAGTGTTTCTCAACCTTAGCAACTTTAAGATATGTGGACTTCAACTCCCAGAATTCCCCAGCCAGCATATCTTAAAGATGCTAAGGTAGAGAACACTGCTCTAGTGGGTATGTCCTTTGGATCTAAGCCAGCGTTATGTACCAACCCCATTGTAAGGGTGTATTTTGGTAAAGTTTTGTTTGTTTATTGCATTTATACCCCACCTTTCTCTAAGAACTCAAAGGTGGCTCACTTGGGAGTTCTTCTAATTTTACACCCACAATAACCCCCCTGTGAGATAGCTTGGGCTTGGAGAGAGGATTGGCCCAAATCCACCCATTGAGCCCCATGGTCCAGAGGAGACTCAAATCTAGATCTCTCCAGCCCCTGTCCAAGACCTTAATCATTTTTAACATTCAAGCAAATGTTTACTTACCAGCATCTACTTACCTACTTACAACTAAAAATTACAGAATACCTTCTTTAAGTAATGAAAGGGGCATTTCTAGTACACAATCTGAAATTATATTAAGATGTTGAACATGGCAATAAGAGTTAAAAAGGCAATGGATGGACCGCCGCCACCACCACCACCACCACCACCACCACCACTACTACAAAACATTACTTACAAAGCTTCTTCCCCGTAGGAAAGAAATGAAGTTTCTGCTGACGGGTAGGAGGATTAGCAAGCAGTTGAAGTTGAGGCAAGTAGCAGAAGCTCTTGCCCATGCAAGGGCAGACTAGGCACAGAAGGACAAAACTGTTACTTAGCTGACAGTAAGTATTTAACATACTAAAGCAATCAAATCTCTCTCTGTTTATTTCTGAGTACAGTTCCTGAGCTGACCTTGGATGAAGTGATAGAGATGGTCTAGAGTGAAAGAAAGAGACAAAGACATTCAGGCTTAAATAGCACAGCAACCCTTGTAAAAAGGCTGGCCTTTTATTGGGGGGAGGGCCCTATTTGGTACCAGCAAAATATCTTGCGCTCACATTTCTGATCTGAAGACCTGCTACCAGGCAACCAAGTTAAGAGATACCAAATGCTATAATAAATAATGCCTATGATGGTAAAACAAATCATCCTACTTCTGACACATTATGGAAAGATCTAATTCTCTGGAGAAGGCTCTAATGCTGGGAAAGGTAGAAGGAAAGAGAAGAAGTGGTCAACCTGCAGCAAGATGGATGGACTCAGTTACTCAGACTCAGTGGTGATGAGTGTACTGTTGGAAGTCCTAAAACAACCCTGTTAGGGACAAATTGTCATGGAGAAAATCTATCTGCGTGATTAAGAGTTGGCAATGACTTGATGGAACATAATCAAAATGATGGTGAAAAAGGCAGGATAAGTGGCCTCTGCAGCAAGGGAAGGAGAAGGGCAAAAGAGGATGTTCATTTAAGAAGTATTGAGGTGGAAAATGAAGAGTTTGTAGATAATGGATATATTTTTACCCCATAAAATAATTAAAATAAGCCTCATACTTCATAAGATGCATTGCATGACCCATAGAAGCAATATATTTTTAAAGTGCCAAAGTAAGAATAATAAAGAGAAATAATTTTAAACTAAAATTCCTTAAGACAGTCATTTGGATAAGTCTAGTTCAGTGTGTTACTACTTTGGCAACTTTAAGATGTGTGGACTTTGACTCCCAGAATTCCCCAGTGAGCCATGCTGGGAGTTGAAATCCACAGATCTTAAAGTTGCCAAGGTTGAGAAACCCTGGTTTAGATAGACAGGTGCACATAGAAGCAAAGAGGCAGTGGAACATTGGGCAAATGAGGGGATTGGGTTGGCATAACAAAGCAGATAGCTAAGTAAAAAATCCAGTTGAAGAGGTATTTCAGAAGAAGTTTACTCACACCCAACATAACACGTGTGTAGAGGTAGGCGTCCTCATATTCATACCAGAAGAATGTGTCAATGAACAAGTAGAGGTTCATCCCCAACCATAATAACTAGAATAGAAAAGTTTTCACTAGTTGACACTGCTTTCAAGTGTTCTATTTAAGCCCATTGGTTTGGAAATATCTTCCTAAGAGCTTTGAGAAATTCACAAATGCTTTTTGAAAAGCACATTGAAAGAACCAGAAAAGCCAGCTTCATTTTCACCCTTGCCTCTAATTTTTATTTTACAAATACAGGAGGTGAATAACAGATATCAGGACTGCACTTTATTTACCACCATAACTTGTATGCTATAGAAAACCATGCTGAACCTGAAAAATGTAGCAAAAATTCAAGAATTCCCCCCCAAATATCAGTGATTTATCAGAATCAGAAGCTTGATTATGAAATACTTACAACCAGCAGAACTGACAAACTTTCATTCAAAATCCAAATCCCCATCTTGATTTTCTCTGTTCTATGCTAGCAGTGATTTGCTATTTCCTTGTAATGCCAATTGAATCCTCTGGATCTTCCCCTCGCTGCCTATTCAGCACTGGAGCTGCAACCTAGGAATGCAGTATTCTAATTAAGGGCTTTCTACCAGATGTCAGTCTCCAAGGGGAAGAGACTTTGTGATTTGTGAAACAAACAGGTAAGTCATGGAAGATACATCACGTGCATTCTAATCAATGAAACCTCCCCCCCCCCAACACCCAGTCATCCACACAATTGCAAATAACAGCTTTAGAGATGCCCTGGAGTTCTTGTTCCAGCTACAAGCAAAGAGAGTGCGGAGGGAGCTGTGTGGAGTTTTGAAAGGGAACTTTGCTTCATCAAGGCTTTGATCAAAGTGATGCACTGATCAAAGCAGCCCCCTTGCTTGGGGGGTTTCTATGCATGGCTGCACGTGGGCAGAGGCCTCTTTCCCTTGCATTACAGCAGATGGCTCAGTCAAGCTGGCTTTCTTTGATGTTGAGATATGTGGTGTAGAAGCTAAGCAACTCCATTTTCCTAGTTACATATTGCTTTGAATTGGATCACTGTAACAGCAGAGATCAGCAGTCCTGAAGCCCAGCATAGCCACTTCACACAGGCCTCATGCTTAATATATACAGTATATGCTTAATATATTTGTGTTATAATGAAGTAAAACATCATTCAGATCAAGCCTGGCTCCTAGTAATTTCATGACTACTATGTAGTTTTCTTGGCAGCAACAGGGAAGTGGTTCGACATTGCCTTTTTCCAGGGTTTTTTTTTCAACTTTCCAATCTAGCCCACAGCCCTAGTGGTCTCCCATTCAAGTATGAAACAAGTCTACCCTGCTTAGCTAGACAATTGGCCAGGGGCTGCTACCATCTGCTGAGGGTGATTATTCTGAATTGGCCATACTCCAAGAGTGACAAGTCAGGGCTTTCACTTGTATTCCAAGGTATCCAAATTTTCTTCAGAGACCAGCTCAGGACATGCAGCTTCTTGCAGAGAAAAATGTTTGTGTGAGCACATACAGAGACTAAAACAACACTGTCTTCAACTTGTTCTACAGAAGTTGACTGGACTGGCAAGCAAGTTTCCTTCAACCCCAGTGATACTGACAATTTCTTCTGCTCCATCTGAGAACAGCAAGCTAGTTTAGGAGATCTGGGCAGGCTTTATCGCCCATATGCAACATCTTGGAATATCTAGTAATGGCTATACTTGGATCCCACTGGTATCAGGAACATCTATGGTCTGAGGTAGTGGCCTAGCTCCTTCTCACGGAAAGACCACAGTCATTCTCTAAAAACACCATTCTTGAAAGTCAGTGGATTTTCCAGACACAAAAGGTAGCACTAATGTAGGAAAATCCTATATCTTTGATGGAAGTGAACAACTAGATTGGACTCTTTGGATCCCAGACTGTATTCTTTTTGCAAAAGTTACACATAATGAGATTTTGCAACAGTTACTTGCCCTGTAAAGGAATTTGGAAAACTGGAGTCAGTGCAGTGACCTAGAAAGGTAATTATCAACGGATTTCTAAGAGGTATACATCCTGCACTACTTTGGAATAAATACTCATCACTAACTAGGAAAAGCAAAAGAGAGCAGTCACATTTTATTTATTTATTTATTTATTTATCAATTTCTATCACCGCCCATCTCCCCCAAAAGGGGACTCATGTTGAAAACATCTTCTAGCCCATTGAGAATCCCTTATTTTCCCCTTTACTAGCCACAGCTATGCAAAAGTCTTCTGCTCTTGGAAATGGCTCTACTCCCCCTTCACCTGGATCATGTGTTGCTGCTCCAGATTCACCTCTTTAGGAAGTACAAGATCGAATATCCAACAGTGGTTTTTCTTGACGTGGTGCCCTCACATGTTAGACTGCTGCTACTATCTCCTCTCTAGAGCTGAGGGTTTATTTATAGGGCATAGCTTGGTGGATTTCCGATAGAACAAGCCACATATTCTTTCAACATTTATTGCCATTGTCTCTGCTATTTTCCTCACACTACCTGTGATTGGAAACCCCTTGAAGCTGGGACCTATCAGACCAGGTCACTGCAAAATACCTTGTACACAGATGGTACTATATGAAATGATAACTAATCATTAATCATAAAATATGAATAAATGTATCATTGTGTAATAGTAGGTATTATTTAACTGTAATAGGTATCCATAAATATGTAAATATATTGTATCACCTCCTCCTCCACCCCCCCCCCCAACTTTTTCACACAGACTGAACAAGATAGAAAATGAGGAAGCGAAATAAGGATGACTATGGATGGGTGACCTTCTTCCCTCCTGCTCTCTTTCCCTTTCTAATGTCAGCATCTGAATTAGCCAAACTTCAAAGTAAAAAAAAAAAGTCTGCACAAGACATTCTCTTTTGAAGTACAGCTGATCCAGACACCAGTTTTCTAAAATGAAAGTCTCTCTCCTCTCTCTCTCTCTCTTTTTCAAAGACATCTGACTGGGATTTTTCCAAGTACAGCAAAGTCAGAAGCTGCTTGGGATTCCTAACCATGATGAGAGTGCATATAAGTATACTTCAAAGAAGGATTGTTCATGTAGCGTCTGCTTTGAAGTTCATCTGATTCAGATCCAGATGCTAGCTTTCTGAAAGAATCCAGTATTTCTGCAGGAATTAATAGCGCTTCTCTAACATATTATTTAGCAAAATGTAAAATGTGCTCTCATACATCAAGTGATTTAGAATAGATTTTGAAATATGGATGAAACAAGGGGTGCTAGATATAGGAATCTTGCCACTTCATCAGCGTTTTGTTATAAACAACAGCTCAAATCTAACAAACATACCGTCTAAACAGGAAGTATTGTCATCTGTATGCAAGATACAGGCTTTTAAAGACTTTGAGAGTCCTGAGGCAGATATTCCTTTGAGACCCACTTCCACTTTATTTTCATTGCATCTGGGCCAACATCGTATTTTTCTCCATTGTTTTTTGTCCATAGAAGTCAAATTTACTGCTGACGATTTCCCTGGCTATCTGTCCATGTAGTTTTCTTGGCTGAATATAGAAGTGATTTGCTATTGCTTTCTTCTGAGATGTTGTTTTAACTTCCTATTCTAGCCCATAAATCTGAGATCCCCTTAGTGGTCTCCTATCCTGGCATGGGAAAACCCAAAGTATTAATGTTTGGCTGTGTGTGTGTGTGTGTTTTGGACTTTCTTTCATTTTCCCTGCTTTTTCTAAGCTCTTACATGAAAACCTCAAAATCTTGTGCACTCTTTCATGAGTGATTTGTAATAAAGCTATTAACCATCTGTGGATTTTGCTTTTGTGTGTGTGTGATGGGCCAATATTGGCTATGACTGTTCTTTTTTTTTCTCACTGGGATTATTTTATTTCATTGCACTGTCTGAAGCGTGCCTTGGATGAAGGACTGTCCACCTTACAAGTTGCCTGAGTGGCAAGTTGCTGGTGTTGATGTTTTCTGTGCCATTGACCTGCTACTCAGTCTATTTCTGAAGTTAGTTCCAGCACTCTTCTGAAAAAGTGATGGATCTATTAACTTAAGATACGTCTAATGCTCTTCTGGAAGAGTGTTAAACCAAAGTCCCCAAAATAATCTGTATGGGGTATGATGGAGGGGTTGTGTGGAGCATCAGGAAAGCTCCCTCTTGCAGGAATAAGCAAAAAAGCATATCTTTTCCTGTTTCTTTTTTAGACTTGTATTCTGTCGGTCTTATATTCTGCATTATGTGTCTTAATTATATCTTGAACAATTACTAATTAATAAAAAAGCAAAAAAAAAAAAAAGGAAAGCTCCCTCTTGCTTCGGCCTGTGCCCGTCATTGTGCATGTGATTTGTCAGTCAGACGTGGAGCGGTGTGGGAGGGAGTGATCCATAAATGTTGCAAGGGAATGACAGTGTTGGTAAGGGGAGCTATGGCAGCAGCATCCTTCACCCCGGGTTCTTCAGCTGGGTCTGTGATCTGTCACTCAGGTTAAAATGTAAAATGGACAGAACTCCTACCATTTTCATCCCAGCATTGTGTTTCCCAAATTAATAAATACTGAAAGGGGTATGATAGTATTGATAGTGAGTAGCCACAGCCATTAGCAGCCCAGTGTAGCCAATAGAGCAGTGTCTCAACCTCAGCAGCTTTAAGCTGAGTGAACTTCTACTCCCAGAATTCCCCAGCCAGCCATAAAAGAATATGAAAAATTACTTTGGAATAGGCAAAATTGTGCACAAGCCAGGTCTCCAGTCTTGCTTGATACTCAAGCCAAAATGACATGGATAAGGGTGCCCAGAGGAAAGGGGTGTACCCATAGCAGCCTCCAGTGGACAATAACAGTGGACAGTAAGAGTTGGGAAGATCCCATTCATAACCAGTGTTGTTATTGTGCCTTTGCAATCTGTTGTATGGAAAGGCTTGTGTTGAGAAAACAACAACAACACTGTTCTAAAACTGGAACAGTTAAGCTGAATTTCTGTTGCCCTCCACAGTGGGCTGGGGATGAATGAAGGAGAGATCATGAGGATATGTCCTCTAAAAATGATTAGCAAGGCAACTTATGCCAGGGTTGGTTTGCTGTTGAGGAGGTGTCCACAGAAAACCTTCAGTAGTAGAATGACAAATAATGAAAGCTTCAGAGCTCAGGCAGTTTCGAATCTTCCCCTGGATGTTCTTGCTTTCTGTGTGCACAAGCTCCATCCCCAGGGAAGCACTAAAACGTGAAATCTTCCATCTGCAGTGTGAAAAGCTGCTGGAAATAGGACTCTGTTAAAGTCCCGGTGATTTTCAGTAGACTAAATTACAAGATGCCTAGCCAGGCTACAGACTGAGTTATCTGAAAAGATGGGGGGGGGGGGGACAGGTTGGTTTCTTACAATTATACCCTCCCCCTCCAAAGCCATCTAAGCTTTAGGCTAGCCGAAGGCTTTTAGTGCTTTAAGAAAAAAGTATCTGAAGGTTTTTAAAATATTGCAGCATGTAGCAGGTAGATACCAAATGTTTCTTATTCTGCTCAAAAACGAATACTTCTGTTACTACAAGATTGAAAGGAGCATAAAACGTGCAGGGAGAAGTCTTAATATTCCCAAGGGAAGAGCATAGAAGGAAATAGAGTGAATTAATTGTACTCTATAATGAATAATTCATTTTTAAAATTTTGTATGGACTTGGTAGAATGACAAATACTGCACAGTGTGCTAAACCTTATGGCTAAACCTTATGGCTAAGATACCAGGTCCAAGTTCTGGACATAGGTCACTGGATCACTTGCCAAAGAATGGGAAAAGAACCCATGGAAGCATGTGTGTTTTTGTGAGAACATCCCTTAGCAGCTGTCGCCTTTCTTAAAACACTGTTGGCTTCTGCACTTAAATCAGACATGGAGGCAACATGGTACACACAAATAGCACATAGTTCCTATCTTACCATACTTTCTTCTCAGAGACCACTTGCCCCTATAGGTATTGTGAGAGCTAGACATTTGACAATCAAGAGTCCATTCTGTTGATCATGACAATGAAGTAGAAGCTGTTGTTTATCTTTTTTTAAAATTACTTTTTATTGAAGAATTTTACAGTATTAAAAGATAATACTAACTGAAGTCAGAAATAAAGAAAAGAATAGAAAAGAGAGGAAATACAAACTGCAGAGAAAAAAGAACATAATAAAAACAAAAGAACAGAAAAAGAGGGGATAGAAAAAAGAATAAAGAAGCAACTCCTGATCTTCCTTGCAATAAGTACAAGCAAATTAATATTTTCCCACCCCCTATGTGGTTAGATGCATAATTCACTTCTTCCCATATACCCACCCTTTATCCAATCAGAAATCCAAAAGGGTTGTTGTTATCTCTATCAAGGTATCAGCAGAAAGTCCATAAAGGGTTTCCAGAATTCTATAAAGATAGATCTTATTTTAACCCTGATCAAATAGATCAATCTTATATTCCTTCCTTTTGGCTCTAACAGTCTTAATCTTTAATTCATCAAGGTGCTGTCGTAAGGTTAAATCTCCACTCAAACTTTCTTTCTCCCATCTCAAAGATTTCTTCAAGGCTCTAGAAACCTTCTTTTGCAAATCCAATAATAAATCCTTGTCCAGGTCATTTTCCATCTCTTGATTTGTCATTTGTATTTCCACTCTAACCATTATCTCTGTCTTATAATCCACAATTTCTTCATTTTCCAGTATTTCCTACATTGTTTGGGATTTTCTCTTCTGCATCTTTTACATCTTTGGTTTCTTTAAAGTCTTCAAGAAATACGTTGGCAGGTGTAGAAATTATTGCTATCAGTTTAGTTATAATTTTCTCTTCCAGTTCTTCAAAGATCCTTTGAAATGTCTCGAGCATCACATCTTTATCTGTCATTTTGCAAGTTTCTGCCTGGAATTTTAGTCCTCTCTAGTGTCCCATTTCTGTATTCATAAAATCTCATGTTTCTTTATTTTGAATTTTCCACCAATAATCTCTTTCCTCATAAACAATTCACGTTCTCAAGAAAATGTTGCTTTAACAACATTTAGAACTTTATTTTTCAAGGCTCTTAGCAAAAGTCTGAATATTCCAAATTCATCTGGTCCTTTAATCCCTTTAAAACTTTCTTAGGTTAAATTTTTTTTTTTAGCTTTTTGCCATTTATTTTATGTTCTTAAATTCTTTAAAAGGTAATTTTTTTCCTTCTATTTTGGGTTGAAGTTTTACTCACCAGATAGATTTTCAGTCTTATTGTTTGTAAGACGTCTTTTAACTTTAAAATAATTAAAATAAGTCCAAAATTGATTAGAAAGTGACATTAGATGAATTTAGTGCCCTTAAAGGCTCTGCCGCGGTTGAAAGCTTGATGGCTTCCCTCACCTCCCAGAGCTCAAACCCATGGGTCGACCGCTGTCCTGTGGTCTCCTCATGAGGAGCAGCCATCTGGAGCAAAAGTGAGCAATCTCTTGTCCTCTCTTGCCCAGAAAGGCTCTGTTGAACTGAGCTTGCTGCCAGTCCTTCGATCATCACTGCGTCGTCTCTGCTCATTCAGAGACATCTAATTCAGCATTTCCTCACCCAGAAGTCCCAGAAGCAGTTTTTTTAATTAATGATGGTGCTGAATTCCTTTAGTAGGGAGGAAATTATTTTATATTGTCTCCTGTGTTAGGATGACTATGTAGACTGAACATTGTAAAATAATCCCATGTCCCACCATTTTATTTATTTATATATATACACACACACACACACACATACATACAGAGAGAGAGAGAGAAGCCTATGCTTGCACTGCTTGTGTCTATGGCTCCTGAGACAAGCAAATGGGATATTTTGTAGGGGTATAGTTTAGTCATTCAACATGTATGGTGCATGCCAAAGATCTCTCTGAAAAAAAAAGCTCCTGTATGAAATTTTAGAAGGCTTTTGCCCATGTGGTTCAATAGTATAGGACTAGATGGACCAATGGACTTTAAATAAGGTAGCTTTTTAATCTCCTATGTAACCAAAAACCACTTTCTGGAGTGCACTTGCATTTTAACCTGAAGATAACCCAAAGTAAATAATCTCTGAATGTGTTTCCAGGCATACAATCTTGCTTTTTAAGACAATTTTTAGCCAGGTTCTTACATGTAATATCCTGTTCAGGGCTGTGCAAAGCATTTGAAAACATAACTTGCAGGAGCGTGAACAAAGCACATCTGTCTCTGACTTGTTAAAGTAGCCATGTCATGCAGCTGCTTTAAAAGTGTGTGCATGCATAGTTGAAGTATCTGAAGCTTTTGAAGTAGCCATGCAAACCTTGCAAAACACTTAGCTGCTTTAACAAGTCAAAGAGAGGTGCATTGTTTGTGCTCCCATGTGTTGAAAAGCTTTTGTGTTGTAGCTTGTGAAAAGGATGTAAAGAAATCTTGTCTTGTTTTCCAATTTCCCAAAGATCTAAAAGTATGACCCTTGTCTCTGCACTGAATGGATCAAGAAGGTTTGTGATTCATGTCCAAGAAAACAAAATATGCAAGATAATTGAATGCAGAGCCATTTTCAGATGAAGAAACTAAGATTCAGCTAAGATTCAGCAGTGATTGGTTTACAATGGATTTTACAAATGGATCTTAATAACTCTTTCTATATATATTCTCATCTGACATTACTGCCCGTTGGTTTGTGCTCTAGCCATGTTAAAATGTCTACTTTGAAGAAGTGGAAGAATGTACTAGATATTCCACCAAGTCTTTCCCAGTTATCTTGCCCCAGGAACTGTATGCATAAATGTATGTGTATGTGTAAGTAATGATATAGTATATTACAGGGGAATAATATTAGCTTAAGCAGCATTGCAACTTACACTCAAATGGTTAGGAGTTGGTCTTGTTTTGATATCCTGGTTTGTGAGCAGATAATGGTTGGAGAAATCACCAATTCTCATACTCAGATAAAAGAGGAAAATCGAACTTGCTGAAGACTTCATATGGGAGCTTTCAATGTCCTCCCAAAGAGGGGAGAAGAGAAGGTGGAGAAATCAGCTTGTACTTATAACACAGTTGTTGTGTCTGAATAGAGCCTAATTAGTTAATAAATTAACTACATACCTATTATGGGATATTCATCTTTGTTCATTAAGATAACACATTAGGAACCATTGAGAGGATTAGATTTACTAATGTTGATGTCACCAAGGAACTAAAAATTGCATATCTTCAAAAGTGAACTGCATACTGAAACACATACACTAAATGTACAGATATAAACAGGCAAGACAGAAGTATTAAATTTGCTCAGCGCTATCATGGTCAAAAATCTCTTAAAATTGCTTTCTTTTTATGCAGGCATTTAATATAAATTCAGTAAATATATATTATTCTGTACTATTCTATCTAGTCTGTATATTCATTTTTCAGATGAAAATTATAGGTTTCTAATATAGTAGTGGATAGGCTCAGTGTGTTCTTCTGAATTATCAGTATTTTTCTCATAAGAATGCAAAGTGATTCAGTTAAATAGATCATGAAATTGCACGAGATAGCAGCAAATTATAATAGTATGTATTTTTCTTCAGCTACATAGCAAATGCCTTTATATAAATTGTTCAGTTCCTATATTATGATAACCCTCAATTTGTGTTTATTTTACTAAGTCCTGGGAATTATGGAGTATTAATATGTTAACTTCCTTAGCCTAACACTTAATTTTAGAAAATTAATTTGGCCTTGTTTGTTAAAGGCATAGATTATTGGATTAAGATGATCTGATTTCTTGCTCTGATTCAAACAGGTTGATGACATACTTTCAAGTAGTTGGATTACATTTGCAGTAGGATATTCAGAGTTTTTTCTTCAATTATTGCCATAATTTCCCATATACTCCCTCTGAATGTAACAGATTAGGGTGATGTGAAGAGCTGAGCAGGAACTGCAGAAGTTCAGATAAAATTCTTGTGAGCCAATTTAATTGCTGTTGTATATCACAGTCAATAGAATGGAGACAGCTTACATGTGCTAGGTTGCAAGTAGTTTTTTTCAGGCAAGTTTTATGGGCTCCAAATCTAAATTAAGTGTTAGTTACTGGGGTTTTGCTTCAGAGTATTTTCTTCTTTGATAACTTGTTGTAAGAATGGAGTTAATGGAGTTAAATGTTCACAACATTTAGTATCAAATTCAGCAATAGTCAAGTGCAGTGCATGTTTTCAGTAATACAATCAGAGGCTGTTGATTCCTGGCATCCTAGACTATAATTAAAGGTTATTAAAGATGCTCTGAAAAAGTTGAGATACCGTAGATGTTATCAGATGACACATTGTGTTACATATTATTTACTCTTTTATTTGTTGCTACTGTATTATTTGGAGAGAGATCACTATTGGACTCAGTTTCAGAAACAAATAGAAATGAAGAAGCCAACTTCGTTTGGAGTGCTATGAAATCTTGATGGCATTATTCCCCTTCTCCCAATATCTTTGCAGCTAGTTGTAAACTTGACAACTGATAGGGATAATGGTTGGGTCTGGATGGTGGTGAATGCATCCTTGAGAGAGGAGGCACTTCTGCCATACCTTAAGGATGTGGTAGTCTGTCCTTCCTTAAGAAGCCATTCCTAGACCCTGCGTTTTTGGACAACTTTTGCCCTGTGTCCAACCTTCCCTTTTTATTGGTTAAGAAGATGGTTGCCTTGTAGCTTCAGAGGGCCTTGGATGAAGTGAATTATCTGGACTGCTTCTTGTCAGGTTTCAGGTCAGTGTATGGGACTGAAACCACATTGTCACACTTGTGGATGACCCCTGGAGGGAGCAGGATGGGGGTTATGCATCCATCTTTGCTCTCCTTAATTTCTCAGCAACCTTCAATATCATTGACTATATTACACTTCTGGACTGGCTCTGGGGATTAAGAGTGTTTATGCTGGTTTTTCCACTTTCTTACAGGGTCAGTTCTGGTTGGTGTTGATATGGGGAGAGAGGTCTGTCCCATGGTTCCTCTTTTGTGGAGTGCTCAGGACTCTCCCCACTCCTGTTTAACATCTACATGAAGCAGGAGTGAGGGCATTCAACAACACAGGTTGAGATATCATCAATATGTTGATGATACTCAGTTGTATATCTGTACCCCTGGCTGAAAAGTAAACACTTTTACTGAAATTTGAAACAGAAGAACAAGTGAAAGAATGTATGATAAGTGGGCTAAAATTTTTGGTTATTACATACAGATGGAACAGTGGGAAAATATGTGGCTGAAAGGATTGAAATTTACACTATGTTATAATCTTAAAGAGAATATTTATAAAATGATGTACCATTGGTATATGTCACCAGAGAATTTTTCTAGAACGTATAAAGACACTTCAAATTTATGTTGGAAAAGTGAACAAGAAGAAGGGACATTTTATCATGTTTGGTGGATGTCTAAAAACTGTAGAAAATTCTGGATTCAAAAACATACACTGATTTAGAGGATTTTAAAGATTAATATACAATTGAGATTAGAGGTTTTTCTTTTGGGAATGATGGACAAACAGTTGGAAAAAAAGTCATGGAACTTTTTTTTTTGTACATAATAACTGCAGCAAGATTATTGTATGCACAAAGATGGAAAGATTCATCATCACCCACCATGGAGGAATGGTTGGAGAGGATGATGGAACTTGCTGAGATGGCTAAGTTGACTTCTTTGATCAGAGAAAAGTCAATACCTACCTTTACTGCTGACTGGAAACACCTTATAGGCGTTATAGACTTTTTGTGTGAAACAGAAAAAAATGAACTTATGATTTATGGTTTTGATTATTAGACAAGGAAGAATATAAAAAAAGAGAGTTATGTTCTAACAAGACATGAAGAGATAAATTTATAATTGTACTTATAACTGCTGTAAAGAAGATTGGAAGCTACTTCTTTGTATCTTTTTTCTTTCTTTTCTATTTTTCTATTACTTTTTTTTCTTTCTTGCACTTTTAGCTTTCTCTTTGATTTCTTCCTTTTTTCTCTTTTTATTACATTATATTAGTTTGTATTAGTTTTTATCTTCCTTTTAAAAAATATTTATTAAAAAATATATAAAGAATTGTAAACCACTCCATTCATTCTGATTCTGAATGGTGTACAACAACTAAATAACTGTAATATATCCCTAATCATCCAAGATCAAAGGCAAGCTTGAAAGGAATAATCTTCAAAGCCTTATGAAATGCAAGGATGGTTGGGACCAAGCGTACATCCAAGGGGAGAGTGTTCTAAAGTGTGGGAGCTACTATTGAAAAGGCCTGCCTATACCACATGTATCCATGGGTGGGAAGGGGAACAAAAACCTTTGGCAGACCCACTCTTGATGTTCAGAATAGTTGAACATAGTTACATTTGGCAAGGCAGTTCATGATATGTCCCGGTTCTATGCCACATAGAACCAAATCACCAGTTTAAAATGACCAGTATAGCAACCTCAAAATTGGTGTTAGTCTGTTGTACGTGTTTGCCTCACTAACAGCCTAGCCACCATGTTCTGTATTGGCTACAGCTTCCAAATTGTCTTCAAAGGTAGTGGGGGGAGGATGTAACAGTGCATTGCAATAGTACAGCCAAGTAGTGATCAAGAAGCCAGTTACCATCACCAGGACATCCTGGTTGAGGTAACTGGCATGCCATCCATAGCTGGGCAAACACACATCTAGCCACAGCTTTCACCAGCTGCTTAAACAGGAGCCTAAGTCCAGGAGAACCCCCAAGACATAGTCCACCTTTATCAGAGAAGCATGACCCTACCAGAGTAAATGAGTGTGACTGATGTTACCAGATTAACCATATGTTTACATCAGCTTTGTCTTATTGGGATTTAAGCTGAGCTTCTCCCTATCCAGTCCCCAACAACTTTCAGGCTGAACGCTACCAGTTCAATAGAGATGGCCTTCTACTGCATTTCTAGCTCAGCTAGAGATCATCAGGTGATGATGTACAACTGAGTGTCATCAGCATACTGATGAATTGTCACACCAAATTGATGGTTGACCTCTCCCAGTTTTATATAGATATTAAGCAACAAAGAGAAGAGCACTAAGCCCTGTGAAGTCCCACACTGGATCAGCCAGAGGATCAAGCCCTCTGTGACTACTGACTTAAATGGTGCCCTTTACCATCCCCCCATGCAAGTGGTCCAGCAAGATGGATGGTACCATCGTTGATGGTATCCACTGCTGAGAGGTTTTAACTCAGGGGGAGCTCATTCCTTCTTTCAAGATCTCAATGAATGTCACCTACAAAGGCAAACAATTCTGTTTCCATCCTATGATGGGGACTGAATCCTGACTGGAAGAGATCTAGATAACCCATTACCTCCAGGATATTTTGTAGCCTGCTCCCTACCACCTTCTCAATAACCTGAGATCTTCTGCAAGCCCTTGCAAAATATCTTGTGTGCTTTTCCTCATGAAATTCCAAGCTCTAATTCCAAGCAGAGATTGCACAAGCAAGATATGAATGTTGGCAAAGTTGGCCTAGCCAATAGTCAAAACTTAGGACTAGACTCTCACTGCAGCAGCAGAAGCCATAGGCATGATGAACTGCTGCTAGTTATATATCTATATATACTGCGTGCAGAATTATTAGGCAAGTAGTATTTTTGAGGATGAATTTCATTATTGAACAAATACAGTGCTCTCGGTCAACCCAAAATGTTAATAAACCTCAAACCTGAATATTTAAGAAAGTAAAAGTGAGGTTTTGGCTTTCTTAGGAGCATATCTATGTGTGCACAATTATAGTGTGCAGAATTATTATGCAACTAAATGAAAAACGAAAATTCCCCCATCTCACTTGTTTATTTTCATCTGTTAAAGTGAGAATAATAAACAAACAACTCAAAATTTATAAATAAACATTTCTGCCATTTCAAACAAAAAATCAGTGACCAATATACCACCCTTCTTTGCAATAACAGTCATAAGCCTTCCATTCATGGAGTCTGTCAGTTTCTTGATCTGTTGATGAACAACTTTTTGTGCAGCAGCAACCACAGCCTCCCAGACACTGTTCAGAGAGAGGTACTGTTTTCCTTCACTGTAAATCTCCCGTTTGAGAACGACCCACAAGTTCTCAATAGGGTTTAGGTCAGGTGAGGAAGGGGGCCATGTCATTATTCTTTCATCTTTGAGGCCTTTACTGGCTAGCCACACAGTGCAGTACTTTGATGCATGCAATGGAGTATTGTCCTGCATAAACATCATGGTCTTCTTGAAAGATGCAGACGTTTTCCTGTACCACTGCTTGAAGAAAGTGTCTTCTAAAAACTGGCAGTAGGTTTGGGTGTTGATTTTGAGTCCATCTTCAACCCGAAAAGGTCCAACTAGCTCATCTTTAATAATACCAGCCCATACCAGTACCCCACCTCCACCTTGCTGGCGTCTGAGTCGAAGTGGAGCTCTGTGCCCGTTACTGATCCAGCCACGGGCCCATCCATCTGGTCCGTCAAGAGTCACTCTCATCAGTCCATAAAACCTTTGAAAAATCTGTCTTCAGATATTTCTTGGCCCAGTCTTGCTGTTTCAACTTATGTGTCTGGTTCAGTGGTGGTCGAGTTTCAGCCTTCCTTACCTTGGCCATGTCTCTGAGCACTGAACACCTCGTACTTCTTGGCACTCCAGGTAGCTTGCAGTTCTGGAATATGACAGCACTGGAGGATAATGGGTTCCTGGTGGCTTCACATTTGATTCTTCTCAAATCTTTGGCAGTTAATTTGCATCTTTTTTTCTCAACACGTTTCTTGCGACCCTGTTGACTATTTGCAACAAAACATTTGATGGTTCTGTGGTCACGCCTCAATATCTTAGCAATTTCAAGAGTGCTGCATCCCTCTGAAAGACTTTTTACAATTTTTGACTTTTCAGAGTCAGTCAAATCTCTTTTTTGGCCCATTTTGCCTGAGGAAAAGAAGCTACCTTATGCACACCTTGATATAGGGTGTTGATCTCCTTAGGCCGCACCCTCCCTCATTACACAAATACACATCACCTGATATGCTTATATCCAATAAGCATTCAGGTTTATACAGCTTCGAGGTGGAAAATATGCATAAAAATGATGTTATGGTCAAAATACTCACTTGCCTAATAATTGTGCACACAGGTGTGTGTGTGTGTGTGTGTGTGTGTGTATCATATGTTTGTATGTGTGTGTATATATAGAGAGAGAAAGAGAAAGAGAAAGAGAGAGAGAGAGAGAGATCAGTTTCTATATATGGGTTTTTCACAACTGTAGGGAGCCAGAATCCCACTGTATATTACTTTGATCTTAAGTAGACTGTGTATGGCCTATGGATCCTAATCAGCATACTAGTTTTCTCCTGGAAAAACTTTTCTATCATGTTGCTTTAGAAATGCGAACCACAGGAGAGCTACCACTTGATGGCACTGTGAGATTGCTGAGACTATGGAGAACCTAGTATTCTGAGCAGATAAAGCTTTTCTCTGGCCAGATGTTCTTCAAAGTTCCTCATACTGCCTACATCTGGCTAAGTTTGGGTGATATTATCCACTAAGCACAGTAGGCACTATGCCTAAGATCCATGAAAAACATTGGGTCTATGAATGAATGTTGACCAGTGTTGACCATATGATAAAACTGTAACAAATATATTTTCTTCAATAAATAAATATACATAAATGTGTATGTATATTTGTGTAAGCACAAGTGACAACACATACTAGTAATTAATATCATTTTTGATGAATGTATTATATCACACATACTATTTTACTAAATGAAAAAAATAAAATAATTTTGATTACCTCTCTACATATAAAATTGATATACTCTTTGAAAATCGTTTTTAATTTATCTTAAGATTGTTTGCCACCCAGACTCCCTTGCTAAGATGGGCAGCATAGAAGTTGAATGAATGAATGAATGAATAAATAAATAAATCTACCCAAAGGCTTATGAAACATCCCTTAATCTGGCCCTGGTCTAAATGGATCTTTGAGTATAGCTGGTGGTCCAATAGAAGTTATCAAACAGAGGTAGTCTGGAGCTGTCCAGTTGTTCTGATCTATGACAGTCCTGACCAGCATAACCAGTCTTGCGGAATTTTGGTAGTAGATGCAGACATACATACATGCATACATACATAATACAAATACAATTATCCTTCAGACGCCCATATGCTTCTTCTATTACCCCCATTCACTGGAGAATAACATGTAACTACCCCAAACCTTTGGATTCTTACTTTCATACCCACCCACAACAACCTAGATAATATTAATTCATATTTTCTGACATATATTTTAGCTTCTTCATTCATAATTAAACCTACACCTTCACTTCCCTGCAGGTATTCATCAGCTATACTCCACAAGATCAGACCATCTTCATTCACATATATTACATCCTTCCCCCTTCTCTATGTTTCACAGATACACAACATGTCAGTTATTCTTTCATTCATTTCATTTGTTAATTCATACTCTTTAGTATTTTTACCCCTCTGACATTCCAAGTCACAATGGCTTAGCTCCATAAGCCGCAGTCATTAACAGATACCCATAAATATTAACCTGTGATGCTTGTCATGGCCTTGGTCAATTGAGGCTTCGGTGTAACACTTTTTAGTAAGATAGAGAATGAGTAGACCAGCCTTATCATACCCATGTCACATGAGAATACCTTGATAATAGTAAGGACAGCACTGATCAGCAGCTTTGGCATATTTTGACCAACATGTCATTAGTACAACAAAAGCTCCATTTTACCACAGGTATGCTCACATTATTCTGTGCAAGATACTGTACTATTTACAAGCCAATATATCATTGCCTGCATCCCACCAACTTTGAGTTATATACAGTTATATACACTCAGGACTGAAATAGAAATTATAATTCTGAGACCACTGGTGTAAAAAAATCTGAAAGGTTCAGGAGTCTGGGTAGTATCTGGAACATTAACATTAATAATAACAGGCACAGTAAGAGATCTACCCACAGTGGATTTCAAAAGGTAGTAATCTGAATTATTTCCCACCATCGCATATGTAACATGCACAAGCTTTCATTATGTAAGATATTTTTACTGTACTAGTTTTGTTGGACAGAGATGAGAAAGACTTGGGAAAAAAATAACAGCTCAGGCATGACATTTCCTGTTTGACCTCAGGCTTGTTGCTGTCTCCTAGTCTACAAACTATCAAGAGGGTAATATAGGTTAAACCATGCATTTTGCTGTAGGCTTCTGAAGGATGGGTGTTCTATAAATGCAATTTAAAAACTGTATTAAAATGTTGGTATGCAGTACAACCAACTGGTGATGTTTCTTCCATCCATCCTATTATTAGATCTCCAACTTCACCCCATAAATGAACACAGCATTTATTCACCTGTTTTGGAGATTTGAGTCTTCTTCCTTTCTTGCTTGCTCCCCCCTCCCCCAAATCTCCATACCTCTCAACTAATTCCCCTCATTGGCTCTTTACCCCACTTCCCTCTATATAAAATGACCTTGTTCTCTTTTTCCCAACTCCTCCACCTGCATAAGCATGTTACAGTATATACAGTAGTTAGCTTTATTCTTGTGGTTAGCTATGGCTCAGTATCTTATATCAGCTACAAAATTTAAGAGGGTGCAAAAGAAAGAAAAAAAGGAAAAGAAAGTAGGTCAAAAGGAGGAATTCCTATATATTCTTTAGAATTACACTGAGGCAAAACCAAGGTTGATGTTCAACATGACTTCTTTGGCAAAGCAAAGCTTCTTAGTGTATCATAGGCATAATGACATCATCGTGTAAATGCCACAACGTTCATACTTGTGTCATAATTTTGATAACAGTGTGTTTTGTTACCAATTTGTCTTGGTCAGAACCTTAAGGAAGGGCTTTAGTATAAGTCAGGCCCTATGAAAGTTTACATGGTTATCAATAAAGTATAATGAATTCACAACTGTGTATTAAGAGAAAATTCAAAGGTATATTCCAAACAGGGCAATATTTATTAAAGCATTGAAAGAAATAAAAGCAACAGATTAAAATCCCAGAGCTAGTTAATGAATTAAGCCATAACAATGAAAGTTATTGTTTAGGCAGGCTTGAGGCTTCTCCTCCAGAAGAAGACATTCTTCGTTCATTCTTAAATGCAATTTATATGGAGCTTTTATGTATACATGCTGAACACAAAATAGAAACGTTTATTTCACTTTGATAACCTGATACATAGGTGCTTCTAGCTTTAACGTATATTAAACAGTTGGTTCATTGCTTTGAAATGAAGTAAGTCAATGCACTCTATTTTGAACTTTGCAGCATGAAGCAATCTTGTCAGGTCACAAAAATGTCACCTCTTTGCAAAACAACCTGTGTGATTCATTCCCTACCTGCTTGCATTTACAATGTACTCCATTGTACAGTTTGAAGTTTTCTTTTTGCAGCTACTTCCTGTTGGTAACAGTGAAAATATTTTTTTCAGAGAACTCTTATGTGACCTTTTAGAAAAAAAAGTGGAACATTAATAGCTGTTGTAATCCTTGAGCTGAGGCAGATGATTTGCTCAAATTGCATATGTCCGTCTTCCTTGCTTTGTTTGGAGCTATTGACTGCCAGGTGTATTTCAACATAGTGGGAAGATGTGGGCCTCTTATCCCATGATGCCGCCCAATGGATTGACACTCAGATTCAACATTTTGGGTAGAGCACTCTTCTCTCAGCTTCTCCCTTCTAGAGACTTTGGGCTATACCTCTTTTCATCCTCTTTATGGTCATCTCACTAGGATGAGGGGATGGCAGTCCAACAACACATTTGGAGAGCAGCATGTTAGGCAGGATGATACATTGGATCAGTAATTGCACATATAAACAACTAAACCCCATAAAGTAACTGAGGAAGAACTAAGTCTGAACAGCAACCCCAGCTACAGTTGGGCTTAGTCTGTTGTGTGAACTTGCATCACAGCTAAGTTTGTCCTTAATAGACAGAGCCTTAGCTGTAATCAGAAGGATACTGAAGCAGCTTCAAAATGGAATTGCCTGTTCTTTGTCTTCTGTCTTCTCCCAAAGGGTCCTGCAACTTCTAGCACAACTTGCTGCCAAGCTTTCCTTTTAAAAAGGCTTTGCAATATCACATGTCAGCAGAATCACCATTATGGCTTGCATTTTGGAAGTACCGTGAGACACTTTTGAGAAAAGACAACAATGGAGTGGCAGGGAAGGAGGAAGAGGAAAGAAATAGGCAGATGGGAAGAGTGGAACTGCTGGCTGGCCACCACTAGGAGAGCACTAGAGAAAAAATGGATCAGGCAGGTTGTCTGATCATCATCTAGGGCACAGAATATGGATAAGCACCCCACCCTTTATTAGCAGGTCAACAAAGTGTCTTGCAAAATCAACAACCTCCCTCTCTCTCTCTTCAAGATTATTCACAAGCAGAGTAGAATGGAAACTGTATAGTTCAGGATGTATTTTCACTGTTCTTGTACCCTGAATGCACTCTTTTATACTATTATCACATTGATTTGTTCTGTTTCTTGCTTTGTGAAGTATAAATATATATATTTGTATTCCATTGCTCACACACACACATACACACACACAGAGTCAGACACATACTCACACAACATAAGATTTTGATTTAGAGTTTGCAATTATAATTTGCAATTACAATTTGCAATTAGATGAAATGATTAGAGTATCTTTCATTTCCTTCATCTTTCCTTAAGGGACAAAATACAATTGCAATGCATTCCACTTCAAATGAATCAGGATGAAAGCCTCTCTGTAGCTTTAATATCTTTTCAGTTAAGGTCAGTGGGCAACAGATGTAGACACTATGTATGAGGTAAGTTTCATGTTTGTGACTCTAGATATTGTAGAGAGAACATATAATGGACAATTACAAAACATTCTCAGAATTGTAAAGCTATAGCAATTGGATTGGTTTACAGAAAGCTTAAGTTTTTGGATCGTAGTTAAAAATCAAGGATATTGGATTTGAAGCCTCTTTATTAAAGCAAACTGTAGATCTATGTGTACTTGGATGTAAGCTCCATTTAATGCAATGAAATTTACTTCTGACCTAAAATCAGAAGATTGCTTAATAGCAGTGTCATGTGATCTTATACATAAGTTCTGAGAAATGTCCCACTGAGTGCAATGAAACCTAGACCCAGGTTACCATGTATAGGATTGCAGCTTAGGAGTAAAACTCTATTCAAAATTCCACTGTTATTGAAAGTGGTATGTCTTGTTTCATCTAAACAAAAGCAAACAATCCATTATAGATTTATCCTTACTATTTTTTTGTTGGGAAACTGATGCCACTGTGTTGGTCCCTTTCAAGGAGTGATATTATTTGGTGCCTTTTGATGAGTATCATGAAGTATTTGTCTGAAGATTGGAGGATACATCTGATTAGTGGCTTACATTTTATTTTTTAAAGTATTACTATATGTTTTTAGGAAGCTGCCTTCAATTAGATCAGCCAATTAGTCTGTGTTACAGGACCCAGTCTAATGGCTTTGACTCTTGAGCACCTCATGATCACAAGGGGGCAGTAAGATGTAGATAGAGAGTTAAGGATTTCATTGTGTCTCATCTTTCTTTGCCTCTCCCTCTCCCTCTCCCTCTCTCTCTTTCTTTCTCTTCTTTGTCCAAGAGCTTGCTAATTTGAGGTTACTCCTTTCTGCCTTTCTTCCAGAATACATGCTTTCTAACTCTTTTCCTGACAAGATATAGTTAGCTAGATGCTAGGCTTTGCCTATTGCTATAACATATTTCCTTAAACAAATCCACTTTCTGTTATATTATAAGGCCTGCTTCAGTGATCATTGCCGAAGTCAGATTCCTCCTGTCAAGAACACTCACATGCACACAGAAAATGCTTCAGTCTCCAGAAGGGAACATATAATTGCCCTTGCCTTTTTAGTTCATAACTAAACCCACCTTTGTTCTTGATAGGATTATGGATCTTTCCCCACTACTGAATTATAAGGCTCATCACACGTGTTTGTTGTTTATTCATTCAGTCGCTTCTGACTCTTCGTGACTTCATGGACCAGCCCACGCCAGAGCTTCCTGTCGGTCGTCAACATCCCCAGCTCCCCCAGGGACGAGTCCATAACCTCTAGAATATCATCTATCCATCTTGCCCTTGGTCAGCCCCTCTTCCTTTTGCCTTCCACTCTCCCTAGCATCAGCATCTTCTCCAAGGTGTCCTGTCTTATCATTATGTGGCCAACCTATTTCAGTTTTGCCTTTAATACCATTCCCTCAAGTGAGCAGTCTGGCTTTATTTCCTGGAGGATGGACTGGTTTGATCTTCTTGCAGTCCAAGGCACTCTCAGAATTTTTATCCAACACCACAGTTCCAAAGCATCGATCTTCCTTCGCTCAGCCTTCCTTATGGTCCAGCTCTTGCAGCCATTTGTTACTACGGGGAACACCATTGCTTTCACTATGTGGACCTTTGTTGTCAGTGTGATGTCTCTGCTCTTAACTATTTTATCGAGATTAGTCATTGTTCTTTTCCCAAGGATTAAATGTCTTCTGATTTCCTGACTGCAGTCAGCATCTGCAGTAATCTTTGCACCTAGAAATACAAAGTCTTTCACCGCCTCTATGTTTTCTCCCTCTATTTGCCAATTATCAATCAAGCTGGTATGTGGTTACAAAAAGAAATCCTGAAGTGGCCAAAAGATCCCTCCTCCATGTGATCTAAAATATTACTACTTTCAAGCTAGAATAGTCTGGCTTCAGCTTGCTTCAACAATAAGTTGACTATGGGATGGAAGTTCCATTATATAGATAAGTTCACAGCAAAAAGGAAATTGAGTGTGTTCAATTCAGGGCATGGATGCTATGTGGATGAGCCTACGGTGCTCTGCTTTTTTTATTGCTAGCACAAATCTTTAGTATTGCTAGCAGAAGGCATGACTAGCATGACTAGCATGCAATACTAGCATGACAGTGGATGACCATTTTGCAGATATATATGTCCCTCTATTACTGTTTTTCCCCAGTAATTGTCATTCACTGACTTCCATCCAAGGCATGGGTGACAGAACCTAACCTAACTCAGCTTGTGGATGCTGTATTTGGATGCTGACAGATTAAGGGTGAAAACGCTGTTTTAACCTTGATAAGCGAAGGATGTCTTAACCCCGAATAGGTTAAGGCAACATTTTTTTTTCTGCTGTGTCCCCATGGCATTGCCTTCATGTTGTTCTCATGCTTTTATGCCAGTGGGGCCTGGAAAGTGGGAATGAGTCCATCCATTTTGTAGAGGATGGACAGTCCACATCTGCTTACTGTTTTGATAACTGTTAGTGTTTATCAGTCTGAGAATTAACTCTCCTAACACCTATATGGACAGTACTATTCTAGCTAATCTTGATGTAGTGTTCACTTTCACTTCTGAGATTCAAGCAGATTCAAAGCTCTATAATAATTGTCAATGCCTCACTAAAGCCCATCCTACCTACCGGTTTGGAGACAATAGCTTTTTCAGAGTGGACACTGTCATCCCCAATGTCTACACTTCTTCATTTCTTTCTGTTTTGCCCTGTAATTGTTTCAGATCAAACACCAAGACTGTACAGTGATTAAAAAGACATGGAAGCTGTACGATGCAAGATAAGCATGAAAGAAAATCTGAAGCATCAAGAGGCAGTGATATTCTATCCTGCCCTTTCAATGTTTCAAAAAAGGTATTGTCTTCAATTAACTAAGAATAATAAACAGATATCTGCTGCACAAAATACATAGCTGGGATGATCATTTGTGCATTGCACAGAAATATAAAATGCACTATCAAAGTAATTGCAAAAGGTGATACAGATTTCCATAAAAAAATCATATACTAATTTAGATGCATAAGTGCACATTTGGAAAGCATAATATAATCTAAATAGCAGTAGGATGCATTGCAATGTATTGGAAAGGAACTACAACCTGGAGATTTGTATCCCTGGCCAGTCTGCTGTCCAGAGACTAATTTGTTCATGGGGTCCTCCTCAGCTTACTGAGCACATGAGAAGGCTGCACATTTCAAAAGGAGCTCCAGACCTCTGTGATTCCTCAATATCAGCAGATACTTGTTTTTAGCTTAGCTGTGATGTAATACAAATTGCAACTAAAATAAATTAAAATTCACTTTTTTTTTTTTGCGGCAGCAGTGAAATTTTGCCGAACTTGGGATGGTCCAGTCTGTCTTGGGAAGGAAGTCTTGCCTCGCCCTCCTCCTGTCTCCTGAGCTTCTGCTGCCTCCAAAGTTGTGGGGATCTTGGTTTTGCCACTGGAGTGAGAACAGTGGTGCTGAGGAAGGCTCTTTACAATCACTTCTAGTTCCTGCAGCCTAGAAAGGATGCATTTGGTTTGGAACTTGTTGCCTTTCTCCCCACCTTCAGTCAACTTAGCAGACCACAACCATGAGGCATTATGGAAAATGCTTGATCGCGAAACTGATGGCATGGTCCTATGCCATCTTTACAGCTCTCAATTGGAGTTTTAATAGAAAAGGAATGATGGCTTGGTAACCAGACAGCTATTCAACCTGCTCAGATTTTTTTTTATTTTTTGTAAATGACCAGAAAAATGTACATATGTATGGAAAACATGGAAACATTTTAGTTCATTTCCTGTCTGCGAGGAGTAGAGGTGAAGGAAGGTTTCTGGTTGCTCCATGATGCACATAGGACAAAACATTGGGGGATGGTCTTTATGCAAGCACTTACTGGCCAACTAAAAAGAGGCAACTGATTGGCTCATGAGATTATGAGCATGTTCTTGGCATTTTGAAGTTGGCAGGAATAATGACCCTTAGGTTTGATTCAAATTACTTTGGAGGGATTGGTACAGTGCAGTGTTTCTCAACCTTAGCAACTTTAAGATTTGTGGAATTCAACTTCCAGAATTCCCCAGCCAGCATGGTATAGTGTGGTATAGTGGTGGTATAGTGTGTGGAATTGGTAGACAGCCCTTGAAATTGAATACTGACCCCAATAGCCCTTTAAAGAAAGCACTATCCACTTTCCAGTGCAGCTGAGTGGAGATTGCAGATGTGAGAAAACTGATGGACAACACAGAACCAGGCTTTCCCAAAGCTGCACCTCAAACAGCTTTCAGCTCGTGCTATCAGAGCGTAATTATATCCAGCACTGCATAATTTAATGCAAATATTTTTATTATAAAGATTAGTATATTTTAGATTCCTTCTGAGATTTTGCAGTTGTATTGTCAGATTTGGAGTAGGATGATTCTGCTACTAAGTAGAGCACAATTGTACCTCATTATCACTTGTAAATGAAGCAGTCTTGGTTAAGGTATGTTGTAGCCACTAACAATGATACATGTTTCTATTCATTTTTATGAACTTTGCTCACGACTGCCTAGGTGCAATGAAACAGCAATGCTGACTTTTCTTTTTTTTTTTGGTAACAAATAGATTAATTATACTAATCTTCCATATTGCATAGAGAGCTTGCATTAGAAATGAATGTCATCATAACCAATTTGCAGCTTCTTAAATTTATGAGAGGAGTCTCTGCTTCCAAGCCATTATCACTCTCTCTTGCCAACATACATGTTGCATCAGGTTTTTAAAAGTACTGAGAGACAGAATGCAATTTAATACTGTTGGTTTCTAAGAAAGAAAGAAGGAAGGAAGGAAGGAAGGAAGGAAGGAAGGAAGGAAGGAAGGAAAGAGCGAGCTAATATTTTACATATAGAAGAGGAAAATGAATCCAATCCCTAGCGATTTCCCACTTATCAGGGATTAGTGTTTGTTGGTTTGTTTGTTTGTTTATTTATTCATTCATTCAATTTATATGGCCACCCATCTAAACAAATGTCTCTGGGTGGTGAACAGAATTGAAATAAAGGAAAAATAATCTTGCTAAGGATGGAGCAGTTTTGATTTTATGAGCTAGATTTCATATTTCCCAGTTGTTTCTTCTTACAAGTAAATTTTAGGAGACTCTTAGGTGCAAACTAACTCTACTTCTGTTTTCAACAACAACTAGTTTCATGTCTGTAGTCCACTCAAAGCTTCCATCAAAAGCAATCTTCTGGGTAGTTATGACTTAAAAAAGAGCTGCCACCACCCTGCTCCTTCCTGACATTTAAAACATCTTGCCTGATGAAAACTTCTTGGAAATCTGAAAACCTACACACTGTCAGGTACACCTTCCATTAGCCTAATAAAAGTGTTGCTTAAGGATGGATTGTGGATTTTTCTCATGATCATCCCAACTATGTTTACTTCTTAGCACTTAGTTTACAGTAAAAACCTATTTCATAAAGTTAGTTTAGCCCCTTATGAAATCAATTGGAAAAATCAGTCAGAAATCTTTTCTCCTGTTGAAATATGTTACCTTTGGCCAACAAAAGAAGAGCAAGACTTGGGTTGAACTGTTCTGGTAGATAGGCTTTTATATGAACGTGCACAGGCTCAAGCTGGCTCCTACAGACCTCTGCAAATTGTTGCCTCTATTGTGTAAACGAGCCAACTCTATTACTGTCCAAGTAAATGGCTCCATGGAAAGACTGTGTAAAAAGTAAGGTTAGATGACCTAGATGGAAATATGCAAGGACCATTACCTAAGCAAAGGGGACTGAAACATTTTTAAGCCCCAGGTAATAAGATCATACTGTATTCAGAAGTAACTCAGGCAACTACCTCCCTGATTCATGGAAGTATAAGAAGTACAGCACAATCAGACTTGTAAGATTCTATTACTAGAGACAATCTCAATACTGTAAAGATAGTTCTAGTATTCCTGTGGAGTTGCTTTCTGGTCTGGTGTACCTAGTGGGGTTGACAGACTGGGAGATGGAGGGCTACCTGTGCAGCATTGGAAATTTATGGCACGGAGTTTTCTCTGCTTCATAGTACACCACCCACAATCCGGACTTCAGAGTGTTTGCACATGTACAGTTACACTGAGTCCAGGAATTTGCAAATAATTTCAACTCTCTGCAGGTAGATATGTACATGAGTAGTGTAGATTGAGATCTCTGAGAAGAAACAAACTATTTTATACAAGTTCTCCCAAATAGTTCTTCACCATTAGCAAACTCCATCCATGTTATTGTAAGGCCTCTATATACTAATGTGAACTACCTATTGGTTCAACAGTAGAGATCATATTTCTAATTGTTAGATGTAGTCATCAAACAAGGGGATGCATACAAACAAGTTGTGTATTAATACCCAAAGTCCTGTGAAGGCAAACATGTCTGTTGTGTGTATGGACACTACACATAAATACTAATGCAGTGACAAAAACAAACCAACAAACCCCAAGGATAATTTAAATGCTTTTAAATTTTAAGTTTAGGCTTCTAGCCCACAACGATTAATGAAATATAAGGGTAGTTTGAATTATAGTCACAGCTTTTATAAAAGGAAAAGATCACGCAAAGTGCTGAGATATTCACATTTAATTTGAAACTAAATGAATTGGGGGAAAATGAAATTGTTAAAGTTCCTCACCTGTAATTTGGTTGCTACTTAATTCAATTTTTATTTTGTATTATTTAATCAAAACTACAGCAAGCAAGTAATTTGGGTTGTAAAACACATGAGGTCTGCCCTTTATTTCATACTCTCTTGATCACTTTTGGCAGGTGCGATTAAATCATTGAATTGCTGGCCAGACAAAATTGCCACTTAATCAATAGGGAAGGTCAAAACTGTGGTTAAAATCATACAGAAAAGCATCTAATAGCAATCTAGGACAATTAGGCCCACATAATATTTTGATATCTTTTAGACACAGTTATTGATTTCACAGCCATTATTGGTTGTAATGAAGTAGCTTAAAACTTAGTGGCCCGTTTGCAAATCTGCTAAATAGTCAGAACTTCCAGCCTGTTCATTGATTGCTCCAAGTAATCTGAAATTTGGGCCATTATGTCCCTGGATGCACATCTCCCTCATCTGAGTAACTTTGGAAAAATGTCATCAGCAAGTTCTTCATGTATTTATGTCTCTAGAGTTTTCTTTTTATATATGAAACCCTCCATCTTCGCAGCACAGATTTTACATTTCTTGGCATTGTGATAAGTAATAGTAAGAGGTGGTCCTGACTATTTTCCCATTTTGGGGGATTCTGTTATCATTTCTTGTATGTATATGCAAAGCACTGCATATGATTAAATTTATTGCATGCAAAATATTGGCATGTCAAGGAACAATTTAAGTTAGAACCTTTATCCCTGATTCATGTCATAGGTTTGCTATTAATATTATTATCCATATTTATGCCACTTCTCTATCCAAGAGATCTGAAAACAGTGCACACATTAAAAAACTCAACCTCTTTATCTGTTCAAATACAAGGGATTTAAAATATAATAATTAAAACACTTACTGTAAAGGCAATTAGAAGTTGGAGGGGGAATAAATAAAAAGAGCATTTACACACAACATTCCAGACACAGAAAAGACCTACAGGAAGAGATAGCAGTTATTCAAAACACATCATGGGAAGTAATTCTCAAATGTAGGAGCAGAGCGTTCCAAAGAGTAGGCAATGCTGCAAACGAACCCCTCATGTGTGTCACTGTCAAGCAGCATCATGACAGGTAGTAGTTATTTTGATGCAGGAACTTTGGATGTCATGGTGCATACCTCCTCTGCTCTATGCATTTCTTTTCAGCACACTTTTTGTTATTAGGCTTAGATCTCACCTGTTTGGAGCTCAAGACAGCATACAAAGCACTTTCGTGATGGAGGGTCATTGGCAAGATGGCAGATGAAGGGACATGATGCAAGAGTTGCCTCTTTGGAATGGGTCAGCATAGTATACCTGTTCAAAAGGGGTGGGGCTTGCACCCAGATGCTCTACCCACCATCTCTTCTCTTCTCTTCTCTTCTCTTCTCTTCTCTTCTCTTCTCTTCTCTTCTCTTCTCTTCTCTTCCTTTCCTTTCCTTTCCTTTCCTTTCCTTTCCTTTCCTTTCCTTTCCTTTCCTTTCCTTTCCTTTCCTTTCCTTTCCTTTCCTTCCTTCCTTCCTTCCTTCCTTCCTTCCTTCCTTCCTTCCTTCCTTCCTTCCTTCCTTCCTTTCTATTTACTGGCTGCCCAGATCCAATGGACTCTGAATCTTGCCAATTTCAGACTGAGAGAAAGTAAACATGGATATCTGAAACAGATTACATGTTATCTCTTTTCAGCATTACAACTCTTTAAAGTGCATTCAGCTTCAATTTAAGCATGAAGCACTATTTAACTGAAACTTTAAAGGAGTTGTCATTAACTCCTATTAATAAAAAAGAAAACCAGCTTAGAAAAGAAACAAAAGGTCGAAAAATGTGAGTCAAATACATATACTTTCCCTCTACAACTTCTATTTAAAAGAATTTACAGTAATACCGAGAGAGGTCTTCTAATCCAAATTGCCAATCTCTCCAAAATTAACAAGACAGTAAATTTCACATTGCCTAGTATTTGACATCCAGTGAATGACTATTTACATTTTATCCCAAAACATTTACCTGAGAAAAGGTCAAGATGTTAAATTTGGAGACATTTACAGCAATTGCCAAATGTTCATTATTGACATGAATGTCATGCTTTGCAGTCAAAAGAAGTTGACATACTAAATGTCAATTATTTCAGTAGGTTTGATAGCAACACAGATTGCCAGACGTCACAAACAGAGGTTTAATAAATGTTATATACACTGATAACCATTCAACTTGCTGAGCAGAGTTTGTATTTCACATTCAAAGAATTATTGGCAAGGACAAGGTTCATTTATGTCTCTCCTGGGCAAAATGTACAATTACCATTCAATTGTAGAATTTGCACCTTGTTTCTTCTGGAGCCACATGGAAGAAAGCTGAGAGAACATGGACATTATGAAAGGTCTGGGGGCTCTTCTTGGAAGCTAAGACCCTTCTACCACTTTCCAGTTAAGATCTGGGAGAGGATTTCAGATGTACAGGTTACACATAGATGTGAAGGGCCAAGTTAAGCACTCAACTGATGTAGTTTATTGCTCTAATGCCAAAGAATGAGATATCTGAGGAGCTTAAAGTCAAGTGTCTCTATTTTTCTTCGCATCCTATTCAAAATTATTGTCTTTTCACCTATAAACCCCTTGCTAGTCTTCTTGGCTCCTGTGGAGACTCGTCATTACTAAAAAAGGCTATTGGCAGTGATCAGTCATAAATCATGGTTCAGTAACAATAGTGCCTGACGTCACTTAGTACACTAAACCAAGAGCAAACAAATCACCTGGTAACCTATTGCTATTTGTGAACCTATCCCTTGTTTCTAAGTATTATGAACAAACACTGAATTCCTTCTTAGAGTTTTCCTGTGGAATGGAATTTTTGTTTTGTTTTGTTTTAATTGTCCAGTGCACCATTGTCTGGTGCAATGTAGACTAGCTTCCTCGTGGTGCACCCCGGGCAACGTGACTTGTCATGGCTAAATAGTCTACACATCTGGCTGCTGGACCTCACAAGGATTTCCCAGCAAGAAAAGCAGCATGAACTCCGAACTGCTATGCCATACAATTAATAATAATAATAATAAAAATTGTCCAAGAAGTTGGAAACTAATAACAGAAATTACTTAAACTATCTGTTTTTTCCTCTAAATTAGCCCTCCCAGTGCCCAATGAATATTCTTCAGTTCTGAGGATGTACAAATCTAAAATTGTATTTAATTTGTGCATTCCTTTTTGCTGTTATCCAAGAGCTTTTCAGATGACCCTACTGTTCAGATTAAATTAATAGATGTTACTGAGTTATTTTAGAAGACCAAAACAGCTTTCCTCTGGGGGGTGGTACAGACATAAAATTTTATGTAAAGATCTTTTACATAAATTATTTCATGAAGCTGGTTATCCCACATCTAATGCTGCACATTTGATTTCGTAGATGAAAAACATAAAATTCGTTTTGGTTTAATTTCCTTCTGCTATTTTCATCTCATTCTTCTAAACTGTCAAGATCACTTTGAATTTAATTATCTATCCCAATTTTGTCCACTAACATATTTGATAAGCATTCCCTCCATCTTTTCATCCAAATTATTAGTAAAAATGTTGAAGATCCAGGGCCCAGAACTGAACTTCGTAACCCCTCACTCTAGTTTAATGAGGAAGCAGTTAATAAGCAGTCTTTTGGTATAATATTTGACACAGTTATGTATCTACTTCAGTGTTATGGCATCTAAGCCCACACTTAACTGGCTAGCTAAACATAATGTCATGTGGTACTTTGTCAAATGCTTTGCTAAGATCAAGTTATATAACATGTACAGCATTTCCACTATCTACTTAGGAAGTTATCTGATCAAAAATGAGATAAGGTTAAACGGGAAAAAATGTTTTCTTGACAAATCTGTATATCTATACTGAATTCTTATAATTACCCTATTATATTCTGTTTACAGGTCCATAATTTTATGATCTGCTCCAGATTTCAGCATCAGAGTGACTGTTCTATAGTTCCCTGAATCCTCTTTCCTTTCTCCCATCTGAAGATAGACACAAAATGTGCTTTCTTGTAGTAATCTGACATTTTACCAGGATTTCTCAAAGATAATTCATGAAGGTTTGGTCACTATCGGCACATTCCTTCAGCAGCCTAAGATGCAATTCTTTCAAATATTTAAATTTATTCAAAGATTTAAATTCCTTCAAACCGAACAGATATTCCCTGACAATATTTCCATCAATCTTGGGCTTCAGTCTTGATTCTTCTCTTCACTAATGCCTTGTGGAATGCCTTCCTTCTTTTTTAAGGACTGGTCTAAAGTAGGAATTGAATAGTTCTGCCCTTTCTTTGTCATCTCCAGTTAGAGTGGGTAATTCCTTTTATTTGGAGCATAACTAAAAACATTTTTAAAATTATTCTTATACTTTTGATAAGCTCAGGGCATTCTGAACTTTTTAAGGAACTACCTCCCATCTCAAGCAACATTTCCCCCTTAGCTTCTCCTACCATGGAGTCCACTTATCGCTGTTCTGAGTTTTTATATTTATGTTTATATTGTTATTTAAGAATGCTGTTTTTATTGTATTTTAACCTTCATTCATTTTAGTTTCACTGTAAACTGCCCAGAGTCATGCTCGAGTGAGATGCGCGGTGACGAAATTTTAAATATAAATAAATAAAATAAATACATTAAAATCTACTTTTTTGAGATCCAAGATATGCATCTGAGTACAGTCCACTTTAACTTGTCTTACGATCACTCTCTCAGTGTTCTTGCCACCTCCATTTCCTCAGCTAAGATTTCTTTGTTGGTTAATATCAAGTCAAAATGAGCAAATCAAGAATTTCCTCAAAGGTCGATGCCAGACAAACCCCCAACCAATCTCAAGGTAATTAATATTTCCTATATCCTTGTAAATATTAATGTTTCAAATATATATCATTTCTCAATAAGGGCCATTTTAAATGATTTCTTCTCTTTTATTTTTTATTTTTAGGAATACCTTAAAATTTCACATATAAAGCTAAACAGTTTAATAAAGTTCTAAGATTTTTATCCTGGCCTGGTCAGTTGTCATTTCTTGGGTCACAACATTTACTTGAATTTAGACATTATACAGAGAACTGCTCTCTTGCAGAGGCTGTTTCCATTTACTGATCCCATAAACTCTGAGCTGTGATAATTGATGGCTCACATGAAAAAGGTTGCAGGGCTGAGATGGGGTAGCCCACCTCTTCTGCAAAACTCCATGCAAAAACAATGTAAAAAAATCCCATCCCGAACAGAAAGCAATCCATCACTAATCCTTCCTCTGCTAACACACTTCAGAACCACTGGTTACAATACCTAAAAAGATTTACTTAAGGAAAGAGAAAGACATTTCAATTAATTTGCTGCTGATGCATAAAATAGGCTTGTCTGTGAAATTGCCACTCTGAAATTTCTGTTATCATGCATTTTTCATTGTTATTATTTGGCTAGCCTGACTCTTAAGGGGCAAATTAAAATTCATTCATTCAGCACAAGTAGAGAGACAGTAGATAACTTCATATTATTTGTTCGTCTTCCTGCTGGGTTTGTACAACTATTTACAAAATAAGAAAACATGCTGACTGCCAAAGAGCATTATAAATTTGACACGATACATTTTTTAGGTTCTACATACAAACGTATAGGGAACTTTTTGTATTCATTGTTGTGTCCTAGAGAAAACAAGGTAGGGAATTCTTTCCAACACTATCGTCCCCAGCAGAGGCCATAGATGGTACATGTATTCTCTTCTGTGTGATGAAGTGTTTTGTGTGTGTGTGTGTCAGTGTGTTTGTGTGTACCTTTTCCCAAGGGAGTAATCAGGATGTATGCACACATGTCAGTATGTGTATATGTACTGTATGCCTGTAACCGTCTACTCAGGGTAGATGCACACGTATTGCATTTGCATGTGTTTGTATGCATATGTGGGGGGCTTATACTCTGCTCTGGGTCATGTGACCAGGAGGGAGGAGGGGCAAAGCATTCGGAGCCCAACCCAAGGAGCTCTCCCACCAGGATTCATGGGGAGATCTTTTTTCTGCAGCCCTGACTGGACCTATCCCGTTTTTGAACTCCGTCTTTTCTTTTTTTGGCTAGTTTTCCCCACCACACTTCATCTGTCCTCTTTGGGGGGAAGTTGCCTTCCTAATGGGCAGAAGGACAAAAAGATCCCATTTGCATAACTTCTTTCTGTTGGAGAATTACTGTGGGTAATTGCCAGTGTGTTTGCCCCCAGCACTCTCCCCAGTCAAACCCGATAGCCAGGCCAGTGCAAGCGCATGCATCACTCGGTTCAGCTAGCAAAAAAGATTAGATTGATGTTTATTTATTAAACATCAGCTAATATCAAAAATACTGGCAAAAATGAGACAAAAGGCAGGCAGGGAGACAGACATGAGGCAAGAGATAAAAAGGGCAGAGGATTTAATATCAACAGTCTGCATTACCTATATACCACAGAATGTTCCAGAGACACTAGAAATAATATTGTGGGTAATTTGGATGGACAATCCCGAAGGGAGTGACCTTTGGTCATTCCATCTTTAACCCTTTTAATTACCTAGGAATCGCAGAACAGAGATGGAAAGCGGGACATCAGGTGACCCCCCCCCTCTATTTTGCAAGAAAGAAACAATTTGATGGATAGGGATGATATAGCCAACACTTTTACAACATTCTGTTGGAATGTTGGAAAGAATAAAAATGAAGATGTTATCTATTGCCTCCTGCTGGCCCATTCCTGCCATGGTCACTGCAGTTGCTGCGTATCTCTTACCTTTCTCTCCTAGTCATGCTGGACAGGGGAAGCTGGTGGAAGCAATCCTATAAACTCCCTTTATGATACAGGGTATGTGCTTATCAATCAATATTTTTATTAATTAGTATTAGTCTTATACTAATTTTGCAGCATGTGTGTGAACATCTTGAAAAAAATGACATGCAATATTAGATAATGAAATAATGAATATGGTGTAGAGTGCAGTGGGATTTAAATCCAGGACCATATGAATAGGAATATATGCCATAGGGAAAAATAATAATGAATAGGAGTAAGACTGATGAAAAGAATAATGAATATGACTGTAATTCTTAGCACAGAACCTGAGAATAAGCAGTCTAGTATACAGTGGGATTTAAAACCAGACAATATGCCAAAGGAAGAAGAAGCTTGTTGTAAAATAAAGAGGGAAAACAGGGCGCAGAGCTAAAAATGAAGATTTTCATGCTGGGAATTGTACTTTTTTCCCGTCAGGGTTGACATTTTGCAGACTCAGAAAATTTTAAGGTGAAATTTTATCTTAAAACCTCCCAGATGCTGAAGAAGTCCACATGGCCACTGAATGCGATACAGTTGTTGCTGATTTCAGGATTTCTAGCAATTTTTAGAAAATAACACCTAAAATAGCTCATACCTATCATATGAAATCTGTTTTATGCAAAGCACAGTACATGAAATTTGCATTCATTCATTCATGTATGTCTTCCTTCCTCTTCCTCTCCTTGAAAAAAGTATTTGTAAAGTAGGGGACTGTCTTACATTACTTGAGGAAATGGCAATTCAGTAGAAGAAAATGTTGGCATACTTATATGTAATGCAGCCATTTTGGTGTAGTGGTTAAAGGTACCAGGCTGGAAACCAGGAGATCGTGAGTTCTAGTCCCGTCTTAGGCATGAAGCCAGCTGGGGTACCTTGGGCCAGTCCTTCTTTCTCAGATGCAGGAAGAAGGCAATGGCAGACCACTTCTGAAATCTTGCCAAAAAACCTGGAGACACTCATCCAGACAGTTGCCAGGAGTCAAGACTGACTTGAAGGCACATGCCCCCCCCCCCCGCCAAGTTTTTCTATGTATTTTGTAAGTCATTTTTCTTTTTGGGGAAGGAAGGGGTTGTATGCATAGATGCAGATGGGGGATCAATTAATTTTATCAATTTTGTTTTATAGGTAATTGATTTTAATCCATAGTTCTTTAGATTACCACTGGGTGGCAGGACCTAGCAATCTTCCTGACCTCAAAAAGTAAAGCAAACTAGTAGATTAATTTTTAAGAAATCACAGAACTGGCAAACCACTTTGCATTGCAGCCAAGAAAATTGCATGGACATGTCCATGAAATCACCAGGAGTCAAATTTGGTGTGAAGGAGATTTTTGCTTTTACTTTTTGACATGAACTGGAACAGCATCCACCATGTTGGAAAATAAAGCTACACTTCACAGTATATTATAAAAGCCCCATTTTTTGTTTTTTGTTTTTACCAGAGAAAGAGCCTTGTTCGCCGCCTCTTTAAGCAACCCCACCCCCAAATTCCAGGCCAAATGGTGCCCCCTGGCAGCCTACAGGCAGCACTTCTAAAACTGATGACTGTTTATACCCACCTGCAGGGTCTCCATTTGGTGCTGGCCCCAGAGCAAACAGCCACATTCCCAGGGAAAGAAGGCAGGGATGGGTCATCAGAGTGGCATTTTGGTGGGGATTGTGGTGGGGAATTCTTGCCTCCACTCTTTACCGGCTGACCCAGCACCACCATCATGGCAGCAAGCCATGATGAAGACATCCACATCGGGAATTTACCTAGTACAGGTAGGATCAACTTCCAGAAGCGGGGATTCAGCAACGTCAAAAAAGTCAAGATGGTGGTAGCAGCTGTGCCATTGAAGCCCTGCCTATTTTGTATGTGTCTTGATGGCTCACACAAATACAAAGAGGTGGGATTTCAATCTCATAGTCAGGACTGCCATATTGCCTTTTTTTAACAACACCCAGGGCACCCCTGCCATGAATCTGCCAGCCAAACAGTTGGCAGTATGAAAATTCCCTGAAAAAGAACAACATTATCTCTCTGTTTATCTGTGCATTTAACATAGGTTTATAATATTATAATATTATATAATTGCACTAAGTATTCCTAAGGCCTCGTGTGGCGCAGAGTGGTAGGCAGCAGTATTGCAGCTGAAAACTCTCCCCACGACCCGAGTTCGATCCCAGCGGAAGCTGGATTCTTGGGTAGCCGGCTTCCATCCTTCTGAGGTCAGTAAAATGAGCACCCAGCTTGCTGGGGAAGGTGATGACAGGGGAAGGCAATGGCAAACCACCCCACTCTATAGTCTGCCGAGGAAACATTGCAAAAGCAGCGTCCCCCCAAAGGGTCAGACATGACTCGGTGCTTGCACAGGGGACCTGCCACCTTTCACAAGCATTCTTAGTATTCTTCAGATAAAAATTTGAGTGATTAAATATACATGCTCTTGCCACTTCTTGTAACCACGTATTACTGTCTTAGGACCCATTTCTCTAAGATACTAGAGCTACCATTGAATTTTTGTCTAAATCAGCAATGGGCAACTTTCTGGTGATGAAGGAATACACTTATTTTGGGTTGCCGAAAACCACATGAAATGGATGAACAACGAAGATCAAGGGATGCCAGTATTTTCTAAGGTTGGTCCTGTTTTGGAGGGAGTTGAAGGATACTTTGTAAATTATGCTAAGCCAATGTTAATGTTTATGTATGGCTTATCTAAAACAAAATTGGGATATCCTTATCAGGGACAACATCTGATGAACTACCAAAAAAAAAAGTGTGTAGGTTGCGGTGAATCTCTTTAATACAAGTTTCTACAGCTATCGTTCTGTATCAAGTTATCACTCCGAGCACTAGCATCTGAAAGCAGGCATTCCCAGAGACTATACAAAAAGGGCCAAACACAATTATTGTATTTCAGCATCATTTTTTAAATTAAAAAAAAAAATGACTTCAGAAGGTCATCACTATAATCTTTATTCTGAAATAAAGTTTTTTTTTTCACTTGAGCGTACCTACTCCTTACCCTAAAGCACTGACTCCTTCTAATATGACTTGCTCCTCCATTAGGGTGTCCTTAAAATGAGCAGCTATAATCCTATATAAATCATTTCAAAATATGACTTACTGCTGAATGCTTTGCTTTTAATCCAGGTTCCGACTTTGCTTGAAAAGATCTATTAGGAGAAAATTCTACAACTTGTTCCTGATCATTTTTCTAAAATTGCATAATTGCATAGTGACCCTAGTAATCTGAAAATGATTCTTAGAAATTGATTTTTTTTTTTTTTTGAAAACCAAGAAAATAGGGAACACACTTGATTACAATGAAAAAGAACAGATAAAAAGAACATATAATCAATATTGCCATCTTGTGGCTCAGACTGCTTTAACATCTTTAAAGATCATGTGCCCATCTCCAATGCTCTGTAAACGTAACACATTTTCAATTAAATATGAGAACTAAAATAGCACAAAAAAGAAATATTGTCCAGACACACATCAGAATTAATTACATCAGTAGAGGAACCATCTTATTTGTCTAGAAATACTAATCTCCTGAGCAGCCATTAGAACTGATGTGTGCAGATTTTGATTCAGTGAAACTGTGGTAGACATGTTTGCATAACAACATTAATAGAAGTTCCGAACAGAGGTCCTCACACTTCTTAATAAGCATATTCACAGACTGAAAGATGATCTGTCCTTAGAAAGTAAGGTGTCCAGTCCAGACACAGTCATGTAAAACAGTGTATTGTGAATGCAAAAGGTCCTAGATTATATTTATCCACGTGTCCTTTTCCAGCCTAGTTCATTTGGGACTTATAAATATACAACAGGCCAATACTGCAGATATCACGTTTTGCATATTAGAGGATGTGTGGAATGCAAATGTGATAGAATAATAAATGAATGAAGGAGGTTTCACATTGTTTTATGGCTGTTGAAAAGATATTGAATGGTATTTTTTATGACAGTTTAGGACAATCTGGGCCTTTCTCTAGCAATTCCATCCAAGAAAGGGAAGAACAAATGGAGCTACTTTTCCCGACTATTCCAGTCTGGAACAATCAAATGTATGGTTTCTGTTAAATTAGGGCGACCAAATCTGGCCTGCTAAAATCCAGATAACAACTAGATGGCAACAAAGTTTGCTGCATTTCTTTTTTGCCATCTAGTGTTTAGCTGGGTTTTGCATGGAAAAAATTGTGTGCCTGGTTGCCTATGGAAAAGTCATGTTTAAGTACAGAACTGGGTTTACACAGTCTTCTGGGTTATAACTTGATTGTTGGACAAGTCTTAATGGGCTGGTTCTGTAAAGCTTTGGATTCAATTCAAAATAAGTGCCTCATGCAGCTGTGACCCTGGAAGTTGAAGTAGCTGCTTTAATGAGATACAGGCAAGTGCTATATTCATATTCCTGTGCATTCCAAAGCACCTCTTCCAAATGGAATCCAAAGCATTGCATGGTCCTGCTGGTTCATGTGTAATGCTACATCACAAACTGATGGGCTCACCCATCACACTAAGCCAGAATGAAAGAAAACACATTATGGCAGCACTGGGCCTCAGTTGAATCAGCAAGAGAAGGATACATTTTTATTTGTGTGTGTTAAGAGTGAGGGGCTCAAAAAAACCAAGATTATGGCAACCAGCTTGATTGATAACTGGCAAATAGAGGGAGAAAATGTAGAAGCAGTGAAAGACTTTGTATTCCTAGGTGCAAAGATTACTGCAGATGCTGACTGCAGTCAGGAAATCAGAAGACGCTTAATCCTTGGAAGAAGAGCAATGACAAATCTCGATAAAATAGTTAAGAGCAGAGACATCACACTGACAACAAAGGCCCGCATAGTTAAAGCAATGGTGTTCCCTGTAGTAACATATGGCTGCGAGAGCTGGACCATAAGGAAGGCTGAGCGAAGGAAGATCGATGCTTTTGAACTGTGGTGTTGGAGGAAAATTCTGAGAGTGCCTTGGACTGCAAGAAGATCCAACCAGTCCATCCTCCAGGAAATAAAGCCAGACTGCTCACTTGAGGGAATGATATTAAAGGCAAAACTGGAATACTTTGGCCACATAATGAGAAGACAGGACACCCTGGAGAAGATGCTGATGGTAGGGAGAGTGGAAGGCAAAAGGAAGAGGGGCCGACCAAGGGCAAGATGGATGGATGATATTCTAGAGGTGACGGACTCGTCCCTGGGGGAGCTGGGGGTGTTGACGACCGACAGGAAGCTCTGGCGTGGGCTGGTCCATGAAGTCACGAAGAGTCGGAAGCGACTAAACGAATAAACAACAACAAGAGTGAGGGGGCAGCTGGAAAAATTGTGTGCATCTGTATATATGGGTTTGTTGGAGAGACAGCACTCATTGCTACTGTGTGACTCTAGAAATACTGCTTCAGACTGTATATATGTAATCCTTGGGGCAAATGGTTGCTCAGTCCTGGAATATTGGCCAAATAACATCTGATTGATGCAGATGTCAATTATTCATATTTGAGCTTTATCAATGGATATGGCTGAATTTGTTCCTGCAAGTGATCCACTGAAAGCAAGAGGTTTTTTGAGTTTCATATAATTAGTGTTCTAACCAGTTATCTTCTACATATACTCTCCAAAGGATCTACAGTTTCACTGCAACTGGAACAAAATCTTTTCCTAGATGCCTGCACTGCTAACAAAATGTAAATGATATGCCTGAGAATTTTAATAATGTGACTAACTGTACATGCACTGATAGCCTCACAGTGAGAACTTGGTGAGCACAGTGCAAAACAACCAAATTCTGAAATTAAGCAGCACAAATGCTAAAAAGAACTGCAACATTTTTATCTATCATATCTCATCATCATTCATCCTACCATGTCCCTCTCAGGAGGGCTGCTTGTCCATCCTTCTATCTTGTCAAGCATTCCTGGCTTGGGAGGGTCTTCCATCTCAGGCCTTCCTCTTTTCTCCAAGAATAAACTCAGGGAATAAGACTGCCACTGCAGCTACCTTGGACAGCAACCTATCTCCTACTCACTTTTGTATGGGGAGCACCTTCTCCCACTAGCAAATTTTATGTAAAGGCACAAGTTTTCATGAGCTGCAGCTCACTTCATCAGTTCAAATACTACCCATCCCTCACTTCTTCCTTAACTCAGCTTTCCTATCTAGTCAATGTTCTCTGGGCACTTCCATACTCCCATCATTTCCACGCCTCAATTCTTTTAAAATAGTAATTTTTACTGCCATCAGCTTCAAATATTCAAAACAAGGAGTAAAAATCACTTTTCTCCTGCAGGCTTACGCCTCTTCTCACTGTCCCTGGTAGCAACTTGGATGCACGGATGGAACCTTAGCAAAGGCATTCCATACCGCACTGTTGCAGGTCCTATTTACATATACAGCACTAACTTAGGAGCTGAACTCCAGCAATGGTGTGACTAGACTGGGGCTATGAAGAAAGAAACTGGAGGTATAAACACATTATGGAGGGGCACTTGGCCTATGTAGAGTACATTTGTCCTTGCTTTTTCATAACACATTTCTTGTAACAGTCACACAGCTGAGTTTATTTTGAACTTTTTTTGTGACTACTCAGAACTGAAAAATTGTATTTTTCACCAGGACTTACTGATGTGCTCTCAGGTTGTAGTCCATTCAGTGTTTTTTTTTGGGGGGGGGGGGGATAGAATGTGCTTCCTCCTCTTTTCATTCTCTCTCCCTAAGCAGTGCAAAATTCTTTTATCTAGATCAGTTGTTGAGAAATGTAGTCCCTGAATTTGGTTGGAAATTTTGGTACATTGGCATATTTCCTACAGACGTCAGGCACAGAGCATTGCACCAGCATGAAAGATGTTGGCAGCTAAGCACAAAATGATGTATGAATAAAGTGTATCATTCCGTCTTTTTGCTTCCAGATGGCTGACCACAAATTCACAGGAAGAATTTGTTTGCTCTAAAAATATAATCAGCTTCATTGGATCTAACAGTCCCAGCCTTTTTATCCACCCTAGTGATTCTGCATTTTTTCCATTTAAATTTGCTTCCCCCCTCTACTCTTGATAAAGTTTCCTTCCTTCCTTCCTTCCTTCCTTCCTTCCTTCCTTCCTTCCTTCCTTCCTTTCTGCTAAAGAATGGCAAATGCAAGCATTCATAATTAATTTACACACAGACATGTGTAAAACCTATGTATAAAAATTAAAGAATCAAAACACCATTTATGCTGGATTTACTGCCTTTTTCCTTTTAAAAATAGTTCCCACCCTTCAAAGTGCTCAGAGCAATATATATTTGTATCTCCCAATGCCATTGCCTGAATAGCCCAGTGGTGTAGGGTAGACCAAGAGATGAAAACTGATTCAAGCTCATCCACTGATGTAAGATTGAACCCAATGTCTCTCCTTAAACCAAGTACCCAATATCCTACATCTGGCTTTCTAAAACCTTCCTCAGTGTCAATTACATTTTAAAGGAAACAATTTGCCATCCAGTTGGATGCATATTTATGCACACAATGCTGAGCGTAACTGTTTAAAATGCTGCTAAAGAATATTGTCAGAGAGTGAGTAGAAGAGATCCTTAAAGTGAGGTCATGACCTCAACAAACCTAAACTAGCTGTATCAACCAAGCTCAATTGCGTATTGCCACTTTAACAGAGAGGATGCCACAGGACCCGGAATTGTCAAGTCCCAGTTTTCTTTTCTAAAGCAACACTGGTCATGTGAAACAGATGCCCATTCAGCTGGTATAAGTGTGGAATAAATAGCTAGCCAAGAAACCAGATGGTGAAAAATCATTAGTACATTTGCATGCCTACAAATGTTTGCTTTCTTTTGCTTCCTCTTCTCCAAGATTGGGTAGACCTTGTCAGTGGCTATAGAAGACAAGAGCCTAATTTGGACAAAAGCAGATATGACTGTTCCCACTGAGGTCTTATTCAGGGTTCCTTAATTTAAATGCAAAGGAACAATGCATTTAAATGCACTACAGTCCTGGAGAAATCTTTTAGGATTTTAATAAGCTTGGCCCCACCATCATCCTATGCCTGGTCCACCGTATTCATCTTCTGAACACTTCTGTGTAATGGTACTGCCTTATACAGGGAGCTCATGACTGCTCGACATATTTAGAGGTTTCTAACTTGTACCCAGTGATCCTAAGATCACCGTTAAACCCAGCCCTGGGATACAGCCAATTTTATTGCATCTTCCAGATTTTACATTTTACATTATTTTAATAAAGATGAGTGGATCTCTTTGGGGGGACAAACATCCATACCAATTTTAACATTAAAAACACATCAAAACGCTCATCAGAGCACACTGGAGGTGGCTGGAGGTTGTACTCACTATCTCAAATTTACAACAAGGCTGAGAAATGTCTTTATCTTTTCAAACTTTTAAAATGTCTGGAGTTTGAAGAGAAGGAGTCCGTTCACCAGCACGTCCAGGAATGGTCATATGACAACACGACTTCTAAGGCCTTCTTATATTTCAGAAACGGGGGTGGGGGAGTTAGCATTGATGGACAAACATGCTAGAAGGAAGAAATCATCTTCCAAAGGTCTGTTTAATTATCCTGATGGGTTTCAGACACGTTGCTTTCTCAAAGATAGTACTTTACAGAAATTTTGGGGGGAAATACTCCTCCAGGCTTAGCAGGGCAATGTTATTTATATCTCCTGCCTGGAAAAAAGCATTTGTCTTATAATTTATTTCAGTAGCATAATTCATTTTGTCTTCCATGGTGCTTTGACAACATTATAGTATATTTAGTTAAATATTGTATTTTATGCTCCTTAATCTGTTTTTTAATTGTAGAACACTTCGAGAAGGACAGCACATTTAAATATATCAGATTAATTAAATAAAGCACAGATCAAGCACTTTGAAGGCAATTTCTTCCTTTTTTTTTTTAAAGGGTTTTGGCCTTGTAGTTTTTAAACTTACAGTCATCTAAGTAAAGCATGCAGGTGTTTGTTTTTTGTTTAATTGCTTAGTAAATTAATCAACTAGATCCTTTCATTTTTTTTCTATTCAATGAATAAAATTGTTCTTCAATGACAAGCAAATAATTGGCCCTTGGTTTTTTTTAACGCACTTATTATGAAAGTTAATACATTAGGGAATTGTAAGCAGCTTATATTGTTTGTGTTTCTAGCAAAGAAAAGAAAAGAAATATATAAAGAAATGACTTCCCCCTCCATTACAAGTATAAACAATTTTAGTAACTTATCACCTTCTCTTAAAATACAACAAATCATCTCTTCTTCCATATCCCATCTCTTATCTATAAACAAATCCTTAAAGCCTCCATTTCAGTCCTGATCAGCAAAAGTCCATTACGGGTTACCAGAGATAACAACATATCTATTTTAACCGTGATCAAATAAGCCAATTTTATATTCCTTCCTTTTACTTTTAATGATATTGGTCTGTAGTCCCTTCAAATAATGTCCTAGAACTTGATTTCAATTTTTCTTTGTCCCTTCTCACAAAACTTCAACAGAATTAAAAGCTTTAATTCTTTTGTAAATCCAATATGGGAAAATTATCCAGGTCACTGTCTTGGTTTCTCATTTGAATTATTAAGACATCAGCTGGAGCAACCGTATGGAGCACTTGTGGGCAATCTCAAGTCCTCTCCTTGTCCAAAAAGACAGTCTACTCACTGGCTCTTCATTCTGCCGTGGTCAGTGGCTCTGCTTTTGGTGAAGTTGTCTTCAGTTTGTCATTTCTTCCCTGGAAGTCTCACTGTTTGTGTTTCTAGCAATCCTGTCTTGATTTAACTACCTCCAACAGTATAATCACAAAGTTTATAACAATAAATAGTGCAGAACCAGAAAAATGATGCAGATCCAACACCCAACATGGTGCTTATGAATTGATTTTAAAGGCCTTTTTATTTTTAGAGTGGATCAGATCTGGGCTGCAAAAATCCAGTCTGAAATTTGTAGTGTTATTTGGATGTTCATAGCCCAGATCTGCTATTGTGATGGCTTCTAGTTTTTTCTTCTCAGCATGCATCATAGCAATAGAGGACAAGAGTTGAAAAACTGTCCTTATTATCTCAAAATGGGAAGTATTTACCAGAACACTTTTCCTGTGTTTCCAGTTTAGCACTCCAGAATTAAACCAATACCAGAGGAAGTGGTTATGTAAATGTATTCTTAACAGTAATCGTTCTGCCAATGGTCTGTCATTGAGGGAATAGGCTGTTTTCTCCTCTTAACTTCTATAGAAATCAGCTTTGACTCAGTGAAAGTTAATAATACTCAAGTCCCACTGAAATTACTGGGACTTAAAGATGCATGTTAAATTTAAATGGCACTTAAGCATTGTTTTAATTGGGTGGCCTTGTCTTTTCACATTTGAATTGGACATGGTCTATCCAATGCAACATAGTTATAGCTTGTTTTTCCCAAAGGAACTTTTGGACATATGCCAATTCTTTCCCATTAAATTCAGGACAGCTAAAATATTCAGTTATATCTAGATTGTATCCATGGATTTTACATTCTAGGGTAATATGTTATCTTGATGTAACTATTAGGGTACAAGTTAGTCATAATGTTGGATATTTGTTACAAGTTATTTTTCCTCAGCATGCAATACAGAATTAATCAACAGTTAGTTTCAGTGAATTTTAATTTCTTCTATTATAAAGAGCTCACTTTTGCTATGACTAAAATGATAAGCTCACGACTATTGCATGCCTGAGACATGAGCTGCCAAAATACCAGAAGCAGCTATGGAACAAGAGGTGGAAAGGAGAGGAAAATCAGATATTTAAAACCATGTTTTCAAACCACTCTGAAATATTGGTATGACTATGCATTTAATCTCTCAGAACAGGGTTTAATGACTTCCTCACAGTCTGTATAATACCATAAGCCATTGGGTCACTATTCTTCCTAGTAATGCAGGCTGATTTCCCCTTTTCAGATCTCTTTGCTCTCTTTCTTGAGAGCAGGACAGCAATTATAATTCTGTTTAAAAATTGTATATTTTTGTGGGACCAGCTCTCCCTGAGGGTATCTGCCCATCCAACTAGATCAGAGAGGGTGGGCACACTCCATGTCCCTTTCCTTAAATGTTGCCATCTGATAGGACCTTGGAGATGTGTTTTTTCTGCAGCTGCCCCAACTCTTTGGAACAGCCTCCCCCCTGGGATTCAGAGGGCCCCCACCCATTCAGCCTTCTGGAGGGCTGTGAAGATCTGGCTATTTACCCAGGCATTGGGCTAGGATGGAAGTGAACTCAGCAAATGGAAATGGAGAATCAGTGGGATGCTGTAGTGCTGTGATGGAACTTATGCTGTGTTTGTGGGGTATTATGGGTTATATTTATTCTGATTTATTTGTGCAATACTTTGATGGGGAGAGAGAATATAGAATTCAGGAATTGACAGATCTTTCCTCAAATCAAAACATCAATCAGTCTGAAAATAGGGAAAATGTGGGGAAATAATTTGGGGTGGGGGGAGAGACAGATGGTATATTACTGAAATCATAACTCATTGTTGCCCATACTGGACCAGTTATGTATGTGACAGCACTTTTTACAGATGACCAAACTAATTTATTATTTTTGTTCAATTCATCATCTTCATCCCATTCTGGCTTGGCCCACTGTCACTTCATCTTCCTTCATCCACTTTTCCCATGCTCTTCTTCTCCATCCCCTCCTCTGTTCATTTCACAACTTTTGTTGTTAAATACAACAATGGAGAGTTTCCTTGTCATTCTTCATGCTCAGACTGGTGAACATAAAGATGGATGCTAGCATCTCGCTGTGCCACCAAGTGTTGGTTGTGGTCAGATACCAAGTGAAAATATTATTCTTTTCCCAAACTCTCAGTGATAGTAGCTCTCTTTTTATGTTGTTTTCATAGTATTTTATTTTTGATAGCTTCTGTTTGTTTTTATTTGTAGCAATTGGCTCACACTTTGAAATCTATTAATATATAATGGAATTTAAATATTTTAATATGTGCTTTAAATTTATTTTTGTTTTGTCTTATATTTTGTTTTTGAATTGTGGTGTCTGAATAATTTGTGTGTGTGTGTGCGTGCACGCGCACCTGTGTGTGTGGTTGAATGTTATCATTTTTTGGCCACACAGGGAAACCTTTGAAGAAAAAGGTATAACCTTCCTAAAATATGAAGTAACTCCACAAATAATTAGATATTTCCTTAGGAGCCTCATATCTGATTATGTCACATTTATCTAAGGCACTGTGATGCATAAATTTGGTAAGAATTTAAACTGGTCACTAATGGCCTCTGTTTGTATCTAAAACAAATTATAACAATGATGTTATAAAGACTTTTCAATGTTCTCTTCAAAGGAATCTTATCCTGTAATTGCTGTTTTGAAGTTTCAATATTCATGAAAGATGGGAGAGGTATACAAGAATATTTTTGCTTTAGCAGAGTTCTTGATAGAACTCTCCTAAGCATTGCTATAGGGGAACTCTGCTATAAATTCTCCTTCCATTATTTAAATACCTTGATGTAAACACATTGCAGTTAACTATTGGATTATGAATACTTCAAAGGAACTAAACACTCCAGACATATATTTCTTTGATAAATATATATCCCATCTTTTTACCAAACCTTACTCATGGAGGCTAACAGCCATAATGTCCCATGTAAAACCCATCACATAATGTTGTATGTTATACAAACCTTGTGTGTTACAAGTGATTGCAATTGCATTCACCTGCCTGGCTTCCCACATTACCCTTTTCAGCATATGCCTAAAAAGCAGTGTATTTGCAATAAATACACTTTGCATATGACATTTGACACTGTTGATTGAAGGAAAAAGCTAATTAAAACGTAATAGAAATGCTAGATTTCAACTGGAGCAGTTCCTAGATGCTATAATTGCATTTGAGAGCTGCAAGTACATACCATTGAAGAAAGGAGAATTAAAAAAAAAAAGACTAGGTACAGCTTCCTGGAACATTCACTGTAAAATAAATTATAAATCTTCTTTCCAGTATAAACTATATATTCATTTGAAAGGTTACAGTTTGCTGAGCAGTCTTTGCCTTGGTTAGTGTAAGTGCACTTGCCAACTTAAAGCTATAATTTGTCTAGAAGGATGCAGGGAGGGAGAGAGGTGGCCAGGTATGTCCTTCTGCAGTGAATACTAACATCCCTCCAGCAGAAACACATTATGCCTTTATTTTTTGACTGTACATTGAATTATTTACACCTTCAAGGCAGTTGATTGAACTGCAGCATCAGTCAATTAGCAAATCAAAAATTTATATGATTCCAATTTAGCATGGAGTCCTCTCTTTCCCTCTCCCTCTCTCTTTTTCTTTTTAGATTTTCACCCTGACAGTGACAAATTACTCCTCTGCTGGCTGAGATTGGAAATTAAAAGCATTTAGAGTTGCTCATGCATTTATGCTAATGAGAACTCTGATATGATTTGCATGCAAAAGAGGACAATTTGAAAGCTCATCAGTTTTTCATGCTCTTGCATTTTGATGTGGTAGGGTTTTTTTTCTTCCTGTTTTTTGGCATGGGGGGGGGGGAACACCCTAAAATTAAAAATGGGAAAACAATATAGATTGAAAAAAAAAGTGTTTCAGGTTGGAAGGTAATGTCTTTAAAAATAGCTCTCAGACTCTTGTCAAATCACTTGCTTTGCGATTTCAGAATTACAGCCTAGCTTCATTAGCATTTTAGATGTTTATCAAAGGCATGATCCAATATCTGTCTCCATTGCTATGCAAGATTATAGCTCAAGCTTCATTTCAAATTCAGCAAAGAAAAAAAGAAACTCAACTAAAAAAAACCCAGGACAGATGAGAGAAGGATGTATGCCTTAACTGCTTTTCTTGTGGATGCACCCAAATTAATCTATTTAGAGCAAAATCTGATTAATTACCAGTACTAGTACTTCAGCATTTCTAAAATAGTTAGCAACGCAGACATTTTGGAGGTTTTGGTGTGGTAATGTCTTCTCTGTTATTCAGCAAAGGAAGATAGAACAGTTGTTCTGAAAAGGTGTTTTAATATGCAAATAACTCATTTTCATAATTAGTTTTGTCAAAAGAAAAAAAAAATATGTCAGAAACATCCTGCAGGATCACTAAATTCCACGAATTTCCTCCAGAGCAAGAAGGAAAATAAGAATCTCAAGGAAATCAGTAGAAATGAGCATTTCCCCATATGTAATGTTTTAGATGTGCCCGTAAGATAGCCACCACTACCACTCCTTACTGGAATTGCAATCTGATGCACGTGGAGAGTATCAAGTTAAGGAAACTAGTTCAGATGTTGGTGTAATGTCCTGGTCAAAAGTTGGCAAAAAAGATGCTTCAAGGCAGTTACAGAATCAGAGTTAGTTAAAAAGACTGGTAAAAGTTAGTTGGGTTGGAGCAAGTGATTAGACAGAAGAAAGGTAGGGGAAAAAGAATATAGCCAGGGAAATTTCTTAGTTATTCATATTCTCAGGATTTATAGGATTTTTGATTATGATTTTGTTCTAGAAGTTATACTGCTCATTAATATAATCCCTGTTCCTTAGTATGTACTGTTTTATTGTTTTAATAAAATTATCTTGACCTCTTCCATCAGTTTGAATGCAAACTTGTATAAGTTCAAACTAAAAGGAAAAGTGTAGGTCCTTTTTAAGACTCTGAGGCCTGAGGGTGGAATGTCCCTTTGAAAATCACCATCACCACCACCAACCCACCCCCTTTTCTTCTCACTATATCTTATGTCAAAGTAGTATTTTTTTCCACTGTTGCTCTGTCCTTTGAAATTGATAGCCCTGTGGAGTCCTTGGTGCTCTCTGAGCTTGGTTGTTTGCTTGCAGACGTTTCATTACCCCACTAGGTAACATCATCAGTGAGTGAGTGTGGGGTTTGCTCCCTGTTTATAAGCAGTAGCTTGCCCTGCCAGTGTTGGTGGTGGGGGGTGCTTTTCTCCTTGGCAGTTCCTTGATTAGGGCATTGTAGCCCAGTACTCAGGAATTTATAGAGAAACCTGAAATACTGAAATAACTCTGGGCATTATTATTTATTTATTTATCTAATTTGTCCCCGCCCGTCTCATCCCGTCGGGGCGGTTATATTATTATACTTAAACTAACTAGTTTTGCTACCCTGAATGAAAAATATCGATCTATCTGACCATTTCAGATAATGGATTCTACTTCAGATGGCCCGCACTACGGGAGGTAAGCGTGTGTGTGCTCAGGGGAAGTGCCCCCCACACCTTTAAAAAGACCCTGAAACGCTATGAATGATACACATGCATTTGTAAATGAAGTAGGTGCTACCCAGGTGTATTTCATCAGATTGAAATACATAGTTGTTTGCAACAACCTCCTTAACAGAACTAGAGCACGACTCTTGTGTTTATGGGAAGGGGGAGCATGGGCCTTGTACCTAAATATCTATCATGATTCTCTAGTAATCATCATCTTTGTTCAACACAAATAAGGTGTTTGCATTTCCACAGAATAAGTAACTTATCTCCTTAACTATTTTGAGTGCTTTTTTGTTTTTGTTTTTTGCTCCAGTATGAAAATCTATGCTTCTCTTCAATATACTGTAGGTTTTCTTTGCTGTTTTCTCCCCCCCCCTGCCCACCCCCACCCCAAAATCAGGACAGTATGGATTTTCTCATGCTTGAAGAGCTTTTTCCCACTTGCTAATCATCTGTCAAACAGCTTTTTCCTTATTAATTAATTAAAGCATATTGAACCAGGTCACTGTTCACATGTTGGAAGAGCAGATGCAAAGGGAGAGATGAGTGACAAGATGAAAATTATTTGGCACTATCTTGGCACCAGGCTGCAGAAAGACATTACGAAAGCTTTTTGGGAACTCTTCCACTGCTCTGATTACTAAGTATACAGTACAAATGCTTAGATTCAGGTCTGCCAACGCTGTCATTCCAATCTATCAATCCAGGGTTTCTTTTTATAAGTGCTATAAATGTCCTGTTCATCATTGTTATTCTATTCCATTATAATGTTTGTCAGTTCTGTGTACAGTCAAAGGCAAGCCATAGTATTTGATAAATTGGGCCTGAAATGATCTACTAAAATCTATATCTGATTCCCAAGAGTGCTTTTTACATGTTGAGAAATATCTGTGGCATTTTTGCCATTGCAAATGACTGCCACAGAATTGGTATTGACTGTTAAATCTCTTTAATTCTGCCACAGAAAGAGGAATGAGTTTTTGATTTTAGAAGGCTGGAACATGAGAAAAATCTACATTTGTTCCAAAGGGTGAAAACTTTTTTGGATTGGCATCTTTAACACTGGAGATCCCAGAATCTGGCAGAATTTAACATGGACTTTCGATACAAATAGAAACATAATTTGCTTGTTTGTAACAGTGGGGAGCCCCCTCCAACCACATCACTGAATTTTGACTGCATGACTGCTGGAAACCAGGGGCATGGTTTCTGCTATTTTGAGGTGAATGCCAAGAAACTTTTATCAGTCTCCTAAAATGCAAGAAATGACACAATCCTGCACATTTGGCATCATCACTGTATGCACTACTGTTTTTGCCTCCCTCCCAAAATGTTACATTTGTTCCTCCCTCTACAAAAAGGCTGTCCATAAGCTGCTGCAAGACTTTTGGTGGTTCTTGCTGCAGCAAAGTACCACAAGTACTTCTGAGTAAGTAACTGTAGAAAATATTCGGTAAAATTAGGCAAAAAACCCCAGCCCAATTTTATGCTTGTTAAGCATGAATATTAAGTTAACTTTACATCTTTTCTTAAACAGAATAAATGGCGTCTCAGTTTATTTCCAGGTACAATTCAAGGTGTGTGTTTGTATGTTTCACTCCAGTTTTTACTATTTACCAGCCAAGTCTTTATGACTATAACCAGATGTGAAGATCAGATGCTGAGGCCTTATTGTCTGGCTTGCAAAGAAGGATTTTGGTTGGAAGATCCCAGGGGCAAGTTGTTCCATACAGTACATGTACATTCATCTCCTAATCATTTAAAACAAAATCTAAAGGTTCTGAAGCAGCCATTAGCACTTAATACTTCAGCCCAAAGAAGGAAAAAACCTGCTATCCAGCCAAAGGTCTTGGGGTAAAGGGCCAGGAATACCGATTCCTATAGTTTCAAGCTATTTGGATCTTTATTTCTACAAATCAGGGTCCCAGAAAGAAAAGAACACTGCAAATGCAGGGGTCTAATTTAAATTACTTAGGATATGCAGAAACTCCTACTCAAATTCAAAATTTCACAAGAAAATACTTTCTACCCCCATAAAATATAATTAATTTCATTTCACTCAAATTTTAATTTTTCCATGAAATTCTCCACAGGTTTCATTGTCATGGAAAGGCCAGAAATAGGCTGAACCAATCTAAAGCAATGGGAACACTTTTAAAACTGATTCCTTTTGTTATTCAGCAACAGATCAGGGTAGAGAAACACAGCACGCACAGACAATATATCCTAGAATAAGATATGCTAGATCTTTTTTTCTTTGTATAAACCAGAAACCAAGCATTAACTTCCTTATTTCACCTACTTTCAAAGACAAATGGAAGCAGGGTTCCTAAAGCAGGTTGGGCACTTCATTGACTATGTTAATCCCTTTCAAAGCTTCTGAAGAGAAACATACTTTTAGTTTACATCATGATGCCATTGCTATTCCAGCCAAAAAGATTAATCAGGATTATTCATCCTTCTACTCTATTCTTTTGCAATAGATCTGCTCCAACAGCTTTTACTGAAATGAAATTTAAGAATTAGACAAAACTCAAGCAAAATCTCTAAGTAAGAGAAGGTCAGTTGGTATGAGGAATATTTTACAGGGGATCAGCATCAAACTTTAGGTCCCTTTTACGAATGTAACATCAACATACCCATACCCATAGTATTAATTATATTCTCAGATTCATTATATTTTGCAGCATTATAGAAGCAAATTTAATGTAGTGGACACTTGAATTTCTATTAAACCTTCTGAACATGAGCACACTTTCTACTTTTCTGCACATAAAAAGCTATATTTGTTTAGGTTATTTCATGGCATCACATTCTTTAGTATGTAAAGATAAGGCATGTGATACAGATGTGACAGCTATTTCCGACCCTGCACTTCTGTGAAGTTAATAGTCTCATCTGAGAATAATTTACATAAATTTTGCAAATGGTTGTGAATGCATATTTGTTGAATGTTGATTATTTTATTAAGCAAATTGAACAGGAGATGGATTAATGCTTCCTTATCAATATGGAGTTGGTTTCACCACTGCTTTTGGTAGCAGGGTGTCATGCGCTGCCTGCCTCTGAATAATGCACAGACACTGGTTCGATGGATCAGGCTCTGGTTTATTCACAGCGCAGTTACAGTGTCGGAAGAAAAAAGCTGAGAGTGACAGGAGCGCGCCGGTGCGGGGTTTAAATACCCCGCGCCGGTCAGTGCCCCCTCACTCGCGGTCATGTCACCCCCCTTTGTCCAATACGTTGCCCTGCCGGTGGGTGAGGGGTTGTGAGGCCCCGCTGGCGTTCCGGGATCGCCCATCATCGGGTTTTCTATTCATCCGGTGATTGCTTTCAGCTGGGCGATCCCCGTTGTATTGGCGCTGATGGCTTGGGTGTGCTCCGTGATCCGTTTAGTTATTGTTTGTTGGCCGTTAGTCGTTGTGAGTTGATGGCTACTTATCTTGAGCCCCTTCTCCTGTTTCCTTGCTATTGTCATGTGTGCCATTGCGCTGATGACTTCAGCTCAACGGCACTCATGACATACTGCCCCCTGTCCGAATAGTGCTCCCCCCCGGTTTTCTGGTTTTTTTTTTTTTTTTTTTTGGTGGAGCTGTCAAACGGCACTTTTTTTTTTTTTTTTTTTTTGAAATTCCCGCCGGATTAGTTGTCGCCCCTCCCTTTGCTCCTCCCTCTACCACGTGCCTTCCCAGGGTGTGTCCATAGTGCGCATGCCCGGGTCACGTCCTGGCGTGCGCATGCTCCAGCCACACCCTGTTTGTTTGGCTCAGTTCGGCGAGGAGAGAGGCGTGGCTGGTCGGGTGCTTATCAGCTCCAGGTAGGACCCTTCTTTTTTTTTTTTTTTTTAATTTAAAGTGCGTCGCCTTTGTTATAGCTCCTGGGCGTTGCCCCCAGGTTGCCCTGTTGACTTGCTTGCCACTCCCCCGCGGCTGGGGGGCGGGGGGAGGGTGCTGGCGAACGCTTGTCACCGCCTCGTGGGCCCGGGGCGGGGGGAGTGAGTCCCGGGGGGGGAGGTCCACCCAAGTCGCGGGCTTGGGGGGGCCCTTTCCCTTGGGGCACGGGAGGCGGGGGGCCTGCGGGGGGGGGTTTGCAGGGCACGGCTTGCTGACCTTGGTTGTGGCTTGTCGGGGTATGCCCGGTGAAATGCTCTGGTCAGGTCAGGCGCGTTAACGTTGTGCGCCGCCACCCATTCCGGGTGGGGGAAGTGTTTCCACCTGACCAGATAGTGTAGAGTTCCTCGTTGCTTGCGGGAGTCGAGTATGTCCCTTATCTCGAAGTGGTGTTGCCCGTCGATCATCACCGGTGAGGGCTGTGGCGTGCTTGGGTGCCATTGAGAGGTGGTTGCCGGTTTCAGGAGGCTGGTGTGGAACACCGGGTGGAGTCTCCGTAGGTTGTGTGGCAGGTCCAAGCGTATTGCTGCCGGGTTCACTATTTGGGTGACTCGGAACGGCCCGATGTACTTAGGCCCCAGTTTTTTCGAGGGTTGGGGTGACTTTAGGAACTTGGTGGATAGGTAGGCCATATCCCCCGCTTGGAACGTCGGTTGTTGGCGCCGGTGCTTGTCGGCCTGCTCTTTGTAGGCTGCCTGTGCATCCTTCAGCGCCGCCGGGATTATTGGCCATGATTCCGCGATCTTCTGTCCCCAGTCGCTAGCGTCCACCTGGGGTTCCGGGGGTTGAGGTAGCTCCGGTATGGGGACGAAGTCGCGCCCCGAGACTACTTCGAACGGAGTTTTCCCCGTGCTCGTGTGGACGGCGTTGTTGTATGCGACTTCGGCGAACGGGAGCAGTTCAGCCCAGTCGTCTTGGTGATAGTTAGTATATGAGCGTATGAATTGCTCTAAGGTGGCATTAAGAACCTCTGTGGCTCCGTCCGTCTGGGGGTGCCAGGCCGTAGATAGGGCCTGTTGGGTCCCCGTCAGCTTTAGGAAGGCCCGCCAGAATTTGGAGGTGAACTGTGTGCCCCTGTCGGTCACCACACGTGCGGGACATCCGTGTAGCCTATACACGTGGATGAGGAAGAGTTTGGCTAGCTGTTGTGCGGATGGGACCGACGTGCAGGGGATGAAGTGGGCCTGCTTTGAGAAGTAGTCCTTCACCACCCAAATGGCCGTTTTCTTCTGGCTGGGTGGGAGGTCCACTATAAAATCCATAGAGATTTCCTCCCATGGGCGGGAGGGTTCTGCCACCCGTTGTAATAGCCCCGCGGGTTTGCCTGGTGCCCGTTTGGCCCTAGCGCACGTTGGGCAGGACGCTACGTATGCTTTTACGTCTTGCCTGAGCGCGGGCCACCAGAATTGACGCCGTGTTAGGTGTAGGGTCTTGAGGAACCCAAAGTGTCCCGCTTGTTTGGCGTCGTGTGACCTATGCAGGATCGCCTGGCGTTGCGAGTCCGGGACATAGATTCTGCCTTCCCCCCATGCCAGGTCCTGTGCCATCGTTACCTTGTCGGGGTTTGCCAGGAACCAGGGGTCGGTTTTGAGGGCGGCGGCGAGGTCCGTGCGCATTCCCCCTGGTAGTTGCGGTTGGCTTCTTCTGGTCGCAGGTTGTCCCGCCGTCGGCTGCGCCGTAGAGTCGAGCTGCCTCCGAGCGCCGCTTTGGGTGGTCACGGCCATCCCCAGTTGCGAGGCGGATAGGACCGTCCCAATGGTGTCTGGGGCGGGCTCTTCGTCTTGGGGCAGTTGGGAGAGGGCGTCGGCCAGGAAGTTCTTTTTGCCCGGCATGAACTTCAGCTGGAAATTAAAGCGGCTGAAGAATTGGGCCCATCGGACCTGTTTCGGGCTAAGGCGTCTGGGCGTTCGTAGGGCCTCGAGGTTCTGGTGGTCGGTCCAGACCTCGAATGGTTGGGTGGCTCCCTCGAGTAGGTGTCGCCATGTCTCTAGCGCCGATTTTACCGCGAAAGCTTCTTTCTCCCAGACGTGCCATCGCCTTTCTGTCTCGGAGAACTTCCTTGACAGGTAGGCGCATGGTTTCAGGAGTCCCGTGGGGTCCTTTTGGAGCAGGATGGCCCCCAGGGAGAAGTCTGAGGCGTCGGCTTGGACCACGAACGGCCGTTCTGGGTCCGGGTGCGCGAGGATTGGCTCCGTGGTGAACAGCGCTTTCAGCTTGTTGAATGCGGTCTGGCACGCGGGAGTCCAATTCAACACTGTGCCCGGGTTCTTGGCGCGTCGGGTGTCCCCCACCCCTTTGGTTTTGAGGAGGTCCGTTAGGGGGAGGGCTATCTCTGCGAACCCCTGGGCGAATGACCTGTAAAAATTCGCGAATCCGAGGAAGCTCTGGAGTTGGCGTCTGTTGCGGGGGCGCTCCCAGTTTAGCACCGCCTCGACTTTTGCGGGGTCCATTTCTATGCCGTCCCCGGAGATTCGGTACCCCAGGTAGTCTAGGCGCGCTTTGTGAAACTCGCACTTTGTAGGCTTGGCATAGAGCTGCGCCCCTCTGAGCTTGTCGAGGACTTGCCTGACTAGGGTCACATGTTCCTCGTGCGTTTTTGTGTAAATAAGGACGTCGTCGATGTAGACCAGGACCCCTTTGAACAGGTGTTCATGCAGTACCTCATTGATGAGCTGCATGAACACCCCAGGGGCCCCCGCGAGTCCGAAGGGCAGCACTTTGTACTGGAAGGCGCCTAGGGGGCAGTTGAACGCAGTCTTCCATTCGTCCCCCTCCCTGATTCGGATGCGATAGTACGCCTCGCGAAGGTCCAATTTGGAAAAGACTTTGCCCGTGGACAGGTGGGCGAGCATGTCCTTCACCAGGGGTAAGGGGTATTTGTTGGACAGGGAAGCCGCGTTTAGGCCCCGGTAGTCGGTGCAGAGCCGTAGGGTGCCGTCTTTCTTCTCCCGGAATAAGACGGGGGCTCCGACCGGTGAGCATGCTGGCTCTATGAATCCCCTGTCTAGGTTTTTATCGATGAACTCCCGGAGGGTTGCCATCTCCTTCGGGGTCATCGAGTAGATCTTTGGTCTAGGTAAGGGGACGTCGGGCAGTAGGTCGATCCGGCAATCCGTCTTGCGGTGGGGGGGTAGTTGGTCAGCTTCTGCCTCTCCGAAGACCTCGGAGAAGTCGGCGTATTGTTCTGGTAGGTCTGCTGTGGTAGCGGCGTTGTCCTGTGTGGTCGCCTCCGCTCGTCCTACAGTGGGGTTGGTTCTGCCCGCTGGAACTGGTGCCCGATACTCGCCGTCGCCGAATGTGAAGGTGCGGGTCTCCCAGTTGATGCGCGGGTTGTTTGTCGCGAGCCATGGCATCCCCAGGACTGCAATGGGCTGTCCGATGTGAGTGACGACGAACGATGTGCGTTCGGTGTGAGTGCCCATTTGCAGGATGACCGGCTCGGTTTGCAGCGTGGCTGGTTTCCCTCCCGCTGTAGAGCCGTCCAGCTGGTGGAATGCCAACGGCGTGGGGAGGGGGAAGCAGCGGAGGTCGAGTTTGGCGACTAGGTCGGGGTGGATGAGGTTTTTTGAGCACCCCGAGTCCACTAGTGCCGCGGCCGTGGTGGCTCCGTTGCCGGCAGAGAGTTTGATTGCCGCCATTATTACGGGGCTTTCGTCGTTCCGTCGAGGTGGTCCGCGCTGCTGTCCCACCGCCTGCCTCGCAATACGTTTCAGGGCAGGCGGGGAGCTTTTCCCGCCGGCTGGTCGGGGTCTACGTTATCCTCTTCCCCCCAGTAGGCGTCCCAGCCTTCCTCTGGTGTCGCTGTGGCCACGGTCATTCGGCGGTGAGGGGGCGGCCCCAGGTTGGGTGGTTTGGGGCTAATTTTCGGGGTGGGTTTAGGCGCACTGGTCGGCGGTCGGTTGGCGAAGCAATCCACCGTCTTGTGCCCTAGTTTGCCACACTTCCCGCAGGGCTCCCGATTGAATTTCTTTTTTGGGTATATGGGGCCGGCCATCCCCACGTGTGGTGCGGGTACCTTTTTGCCGGCATAGTTTGTGTCTTCTGTGGTTGTCATGAGGAAGGTGCGGTGCGCGTGTTCGGCTTTCCCCACGAGGTGGATCCACCCGTGTAGCGTTTCTGGGTCGTCGCGGTAGAGGGCCCATTGGAGAACATCGCGATTGAGCCCCCTTTTGAACATTTCCAGCAGGGTGGTCTCGGACCAGTCGCTGACCTTCCCCGCGAGGGCTTTGAACTCCAGGGCGTAGTCTGGGACCATGCGTGTGCCCTGTTTAAGTCTTTGGAGTGCGCTTTTCGCCCTTACTTTGGCTAGGGGGTCTTCGAAGTAGTTTTTCATCTCATTGATGAAGGCAGGGAAGGTGGCGAGGGCGGGGGAGCTGGACTCGTACAGTTGGACGTACCAGTCCGCCACCCTGTCTTGTAGTTTGATCGCCACGGCGGCGATCTTGTCGACTTCGGAGTCGTAGGAGTGTCCGTGCCTCCCCATGAACTCCCTGGCGTTCGTTACGAAGAACGAGAGTTTCGTGGGGTTCCCATCGAAGAAGATGGGGAAGTCCTTTGGGGCCCGGGCGTTTTGCGCGGCCCTGCTTCTCGCTTCCCGGCCTGTGGTGTCATCCGCCTGGGCCGTCTGCTGACCCTCCGCTGGCCCGTGGGGGTTCGGTGCTTCGCTCGGGGTGTGGGCCTGTGCGGGGACGTCGTTGGGTGGCGCGGGGGGCATAAGCAACTGGAGCATGGTCCGGAGTTCCGTCAGTTGGGCCCGCATGGCCGCGGGTTCAGCTCGTGCCTCCTCGTCCACGGCCCGCGCCGCCGCTGGGGCCGGTTCCGTCGGTGCGTCGGCGGGGGTGGGTTGCCGGCGGGGTTCATCCTCCCTCTGCCGCTGGTCCGCTTCCTCCGCCATCTGCTGGGTGTCTCCATCGTCCTCCTCCGTGTTGACCGCCGTTGGGCTGTCGCTCCACGCCCGTTGCTGGGGTGCGATGTGGGGCGCGGGGTCCTCCGCTGGTTTCGGAAGGCATGTTGCTCCCTCCCGCGGTCGGGTTGCCTCCGTCGCCATCTCCCCTTGGGGTTGGAGCTGAGGCTCGGGTCGGGTGGGGTGGGCGTCCATGGCTCCGGGAGTCCGCGGTGCCTCTGGCCTTGGTCGGTCCTCCTCTGTCTCTTGCCGTGTGGCTCGCCCTCCTTGCCCGCGTCGCTCCGGCTTCATCTTGCTGGTCTTCTCGCCGTCTATTCCTCCCGCGGCTCGTTGTCGTCCGGTGGGGCTCGGCGAGGCTGAGTTTATGACTCTCAGCTTTATGTCATGCGCTGCCTGCCTCTGAATAATGCACAGACACTGGTTCGATGGATCAGGCTCTGGTTTATTCACAGCGCAGTTACAGCGTCGGAAGAAAAAAGCTGAGAGTGACAGGAGCGCGCCGGTGCGGGGTTTAAATACCCCGCGCCGGTCAGCGCCCCCTCACTCGCGGTCACGTCACCCCCCTTTGTCCAATACGTTGCCCTGCCGGTGGGTGAGGGGTTGTGAGGCCCCGCTGGCGTTCCGGGATCGCCCATCATCGGGTTTTCTATTCATCCGGTGATTGCTGTCAGCTGGGCGATCTCCGTTGTATTGGCGCTGATGGCTTGGGTGTGCTCCGTGATCCGTTTAGTTATTGTTTGTTGGCCGTTAGTCGTTGTGAGTTGATGGCTACTTATCTTGAGCCCCTTCTCCTATTTCCTTGCTATTGTCATGTGTGCCATTGCGCTGATGACTTCAGCTCAACGGCACTCATGACACAGGGCCAGTAAAAACATTTCTAAGGGGTCATAATTATTGCATAAGCTTTTTGTAAGAAGAAGCGGTGATTGGTTAAAGTTAAATCTATGTTGAAGAAAGTTAGAATTGTTAATTCTTTATGCATCTTATCAGTTTCCTGAGTGATATAGATCTTTGGTTGCTACTAATATGAATTTAACAAGTTATATGTAACCAAAACAGAATTCTGTTATATTATTCCAGGCAACAATACTGGGAAGAAACATGTAAACAGCTACTGCATGGATGTCTGCAGGGAGGACATGGGAGCAAATTATTATTTTGTGCTTGACTACCACAATTTACATTCTAGCAGCAGATATCACAACACAATTATAGAAGAATTTCTGTGATGATATCACCATGTGCACGTTAGCATCATCATGGCTTGCTGCAGATACTGCTGAGACTTAACTACAATAAGCAACATTGTACCTTCTATTTGTGATATACATGGAAAAGTATATACCAATTTTGGATCAATTTGTAATTTCTGAATTTTACTCCAAACTGTATAGTTTCAATCTTCATCAAGGGATGATGATATAGATTCTTTTTTACAACATGTAAGACCATAAAAGCTTTCATAGGACCAGTTACTTTACAGGGTTTTTTTTCAAGATATTATGATAATTCAATCTATGAAAATGGAGACAGGTCTAGACCCTGATGGTCTTCCAGTGTATTGGTACCAAAAAGCACATTTGGTTCTTCTCAGTATATTGGTTTTTATCTCCTATTCTGCTTAAAAGTATATGTCTGCAAATGTCTTTTTTAAATAAGTCCATCTCTTAGTTGAGGAAACTAAACTATTGTGGTCCTTCCTAAGCAAAGTAAGGTTCTTATAATCTGCTCTATTATAGATCTATTTCTTTGATAAATGTAGATGGTAAAACTTGAACAAATAACTTGGTCTTAGATTATAGTTTATTCTTCCACTATTGTATACCCAGCTCAGGCTCATTTAAATGGGCTCAGGAAGGTTTTATTAATATTAGATTTTTAATTAATATTCATGCCCTTAATTCAAATCAGGCAGAATGCAGTACGTAATATTTCTTTGGATGCTGATAAAACTGTTGATATGGTTTCTTGGAAGTTTTTGAAATGACCATTGATTTATCATGGGTTTCCCCAATGTCTTACAGATGGATTGACAGATTTTATTTAATTACTAAATCACATGTGATTATTTATGGTGCACTCTCATTTTGATTAAATTTATGCCATGGTATCAGAGATGCCCTCTTTCTCCTTTTGTTTTAAATTTGGCCTTAGAACACAATAAAATCACTTGGCCTTTATTTAATTTTCAGTTATTGTCTGGAATAAGGAAGTTCACAATTCAGTCTCTTTTTAGGTTCAGTGCCACAAGATATACATGGAAAATAATGTTATCCATGAAAGTTTACATTTTGTAACAATTTTATTTTAAAAAATAGCTGGTAAATCTGTTTTGGAGAGGGAGTAAAGTGGGCTTTTCATAAGCTACTTACTTCTGATGGAGTTGTTTTTAACACAGAGAACCCTGAACAGACTTACACAGGATATACCAATAAATTCCTGCCACTCAGAAGAGGGGTGTGTGGAAGTCATGTAAAACCCTGTATGTGGGGACATGACATAATGTAACTTGTACCTCTCTTCCCTGAAAGCTTAAGGGAAGGTGGACTGTACCATTCTGAGAGCTGTACCATTCTATATATTCCTTCCTGCAAACTGTTGAGTGCCAGGACCCGGATAGCTCCTAGAACTAACACACTCTATATAGTCCTCTAAAGTGCAAAGGTCCATGAGTTGGATTCCTGGTACAGTGTTTGAACCCCATAGAAAAACATCTGGCTACCTGTGTCTGAAGAGTCCCAATAAGGACATAACCAACCATGTAGTGCCTCCTGGTGGTCAGTGTAATATGCTACTTGCAGTAATAGATAACTGATGTGTGTGATTGGTCAGCGCTTGAATTAGTTCTTTTTTGAAAAGGGAACAAGGAAGAGGACTTTCAAGGAATTTGGCCACATTTGGGGGAATTATTTTGGTCGTTACTTAATTTTGCAGACCTTAATATACCACATTAATTTAATCTAAATATATTGTTATACCACATTGTTCACTTTGTTTCTTTATGCAATGTGTATCCAATTATATTAATACAAACATGCTGTTGTATTGTTACCTTTGTGTATGTAATCTTCATTGAGGTTTAATTATTTTGTTGCAAGAAACATACTGTTGAAAATGCTGACAAGATCATAGGGGTTGCAATTTCTCACCCCTGATTGGAGAAGCTATTTTAAAGGAACCAAAAAGAATTTCAGCCAGGAAACTTGCACAGCGTTTCAATCCCTTTACCAACAAACAAATAGCATCACTTCTGCTGATCTCACTATGTGAGAACAGACAGGTAACATCACAAGGCAAGTAGTGCTTTCCTTACATTTTCCACCCCAGCAGCAAAATGCAAACCATGGTCAATTCTCTGCTCTGCACCACCTTCAGATCCTCAGCTCTGCTGCATACATCCATATCTGGGAATTGCTAGATTAAAGACTGTAAACAGCAAAACTTTCAACCAAGGTGGGAATTCTTTGGGAAGACCATGTTGAATGGGAGGATATCCAGTATCACATTTTACAAAATGTTTCAATAAAATTATTTCAATTATAAAAAATTTTGAAGCATTGGCCATGCTTAAAGTTTAAAACTGAGAGAACTGGCTGCTTTCCGGAATTACTCATAGGTTTCAGTGCAAACCTAATTTTTGGTATGGCTCATTTGCAGGATATTGTAGCTGACAGGCAGCATCCAATTGCTGCTTGTTTCTACTTTCTCGCTGCATGGGGCATTTGCACTTGCTTGCATGTGTGCTTTATCTTCTCTTTTGAAATGAACAAGAAAGGCTGTGCTGTTTCCACTCCACTGAGAAGTATTTGCTTTTCCTGTGCTTACATAAGCACAGGGAAGACAAAAAAGAAAGAAAGAAGCACATAAAAAAGAGACGGAGGAGATGGAGGAAGCAACCCTGGGGATACAGGTTTGAATGTCACTGATCAGCTGAAAGCAAATCCAAGCATGTGTTTTAGCAAATATGGTAATCCCAATTTGGGTTGGACTCTGTGAAGAATATAATACTAATCAGATTTAAATTTGGGGGGGGGGTTGTTTTGAAATTCATATGCTTGCTCACCTTGAGAGTGCTGTGCAACACCCAGATTTTGTTTTGCTTTGTGTGAATGTAAGGTGGAAAGTGACGGAAGCTGTGGTAGAGGCTGACTAGTGATCAGAGGGGAAGAGGTATGCCCCCATCTCCCAGCCCTCCCAAAACGCATCTGCGATCACACCCACAACTGGTCAGGTTATCTTGGCTCCAAGATGAATGATACAGCATTACACATTTTACATGCTTTGAAGCTCTAGAGCAGGGCTCTCCAAAGTTTCAGTATTGACCCTCACAGGTCGATGAGTCTATCCATTAACTGTTGTTGTTATTATCTGTAGTACTATTAGCTGAAGTAGAATTTATTAAATTATTTCCATATAATAAATGTTTGGGGGTTGATGGAGGGGTCGATAAGCTTGAGAGTCTGGGGACTTCTGCTCTAGAGGGATACTGTCACCTTAAGGGAGAACATCTAATGATAACTGAAGGCCCTTTCGCTCATGGGCTGGGGGTGAGATAAAGACCACACCATGTGATGCATGGATTCTTTATGTCATACTTTATTTAGCTCATATTCTAGGACCCTTTGGTCGTTGCAGCTCATCACAACAGAGGCATGTCCAGCTAATCTCTTTCTCTCTTTTGTTGTTGCTGTATCCTCATGATGATCCTTCATCTCATTCCAAACTTGTACCAGAGGCAGCTTAAAGGCTGGTGTTAAAAGTAATGTTTTCCTCTTTAAGCAAACAACAAGCCACAGCAGTTTTGCCTAACCCAATTATTTGATACCTTATTGGCTACTTTAGATTGGTGTGAGTGTGCCTCTGTCATGTTCGCCGTTTCAATGTCTTTGATACATCGTAACGTTTCGCATGTCATTAGCTGGATGCGTGTTTCATCTTTCTCGGGAGGATGGGAGTAGTTATCTTTTGGCTTTGCTTTGGAATGTATTTACATTGTTTACTGCGCTCAAGGTTACTTTCCCAGGCTAGCAACTCTGACGATTGCTAGCACCTGTGCCGGGCGGGGCTGTTACGAGGGAGGCGGGATACGTTTGCACCAAGGGTTTAAGTTTGTATTTGGCGCGCTTTTGCTCATTCTCAGCTTTCTCTGTATTTGCCTTTAGTTCCTTAATAAATCAGATTTCATAAAGCAGCCTCTTGTGAGTCTGAGTATTTGGGCTAGGGCAATCATTACATAAAGCTGAGAATCTAAGATCCTAACTCCGCTGGCCCCTGTCCAGGAAAAGACAAGTTGTCTAACCCTGTGAGGGAGAGCACCAGCGATGACCGAACCCGACATAGTGTGGATGGAAGAAGGGGAACCGGACTCGACCGTGAGGCGGCCCGACCGACCGCCCCAGGGAGGGGAGCTGTCCGCCATCCTAGAAGAGGCGAGCTCCGAGTCGGAGGGTGAAGCCGAGGGTCTGAAAACCGCCCCGGAGACTACCGTAAACTCTCCGGGCGAGTTGGTCACCTGGGATGAGACCCAAGGGGATGCCACGGTGGCGGGGGGCCCATCCTGGAAGCAGAGATACCCCTTATCCCCCAACGTGGTGCAGGTGCAGCCAACGGAGGGCTCCCCCACCCCGGATCGGATCCGAGTGCTGGAGTCAAAAATGGACTCGTTAGAAGCTATACTGAAACAGCTGAGCTTAGATGTGACCTCGTTGCGGGAAGTCCGGGAAGAATCAAGCCAACGGTATTCAACCCCTTCGTCCCATGTGCAGTCCCCGGAGCAGCGACGGCTGGTGCGGAGGCGCGAAGGGGACCAGTCGGTCCAGATGGAGATCGCGGCATCGCCAGGGTGACCGCCCTGGGGCCCCGCGCCGCCGCGAGCCAGGGAAGCACAAACCCCTGCAGCACCGGCGGCGGGGCGCAGCCCGGCGGGAGGCGGGATGAGAGACTTCCCGGTCAAGTTTGATGGGGACCCGACCAAACTCTCATTTTTCTTGACGAATGCTAAAGCCTACATGGAGGAATGGGGGTCGCTTTTCCAGTCGGAAAAGGCAAAGATCATTACCATTGCCACCAAACTGAAGGGGAAGGCGGCAGACTGGTATGTCCAGATGTGCCAGTCGGAAGCGCCGGAACTGGAAAAACTCGATGAGTTCCTCTGGGCATTGAAACAACACTTCGAGGATCCTTTGGCGAAAGAGAGGGCAAAGCGAGCCCTGAAGGAACTTAAGCAGGGGTTCAGATCCGTGGCGGATTATGCTTTGGAGTTTAAAGCGCTGGGAAGGTGGATGACTGGTCCCAAGCCACCATTATCGAGCTATTCAAGGATGGCCTGAATACAGAGGTGCTGCGCTGGTCCTTAGGGAGGGACGACCCATATACGCTGTACGAATGGATCCTGCTGGCGGGGAGGGCTGAACATGCCCATGAGATCTTCGCCCATCGAAAGACCGCCAAATCGGGGCGGGAGGTGAAGCCCAGCCGCCCATCGAGCACCGGGGGAAAACCAGGACAACGACCCTGGGACGAGGAGCGAGAGAAGCGGTATGCGAAAGGCCTGTGCCTAAGATGTGGTAAAGAGGGGCATCGCGTGGCGGCGTGCCCGAAGGCAAAGGGAGAGGAACGGCTTGGAAAACCGCCGGCGAAGTCCCCTGCCTTGCCGAGGAAGCAGAAAGCCGCGGTGGCTGAAACCGAGGGAGACGATGCGATGTTCTACGAGGAGGAGGGTGAGCCCGAAATCCTGCAGCCGGCGGGAAACGCCAGCCACCTGCTTTAAAGGGCGCCGCAGGGCAGGTGGTGGAAGAAGGGCGCGAGCCTTCATCGGTGAGTGGTAGTTACCGCATTCTCACGGTGAAACTGAAGTTGGGCTCCCAAACCAAGACTGTAGAAGTATGGGCCATGATTGATTCGGGGTGTTCCCGGTGTCTAATGCACCCCGATGTGGTTGCGGCTTTGGAGCTACCTACTTTCCCTTTACAGCGACCCATCGCCTTTACACAGCTGGATGGGTCCATGGCAGGGGGCAAACCGGTCACCCATTTCACAGGGCGGGTAGCCTTGCAGCTGGGCAGCCATCGGGAAGGTTTGTCCTTCGTCGTGGCTCCAGTAGGGGGTCCCTTGGTGGTGTTGGGGGTGCCCTGGTTGGTGCAGCAAAACCCCCAAATCAACTGGGTTTACCGGACTATCACGTTTAGGGATGGGTTCTACCAAGCGACTGAGGGGAAGGGTGCCCCAGAGGAGATGGTGGGGGTTGCGGCAGCTGCGACTCCGCATTGCCCGGCCCCTCCTCTGGAAGGCTTGCCGGCGGATTACAGGATGTTTGCTGATGTGTTCGGCGAAAAGGAAGCCGACCAGCTGCCCCCCCATAGAAAGACGGACTGTGCCATCGAACTGCTTCCCAACACCCAATTGCCCAAGCCAAAGATTTATTCCATGACACAAAAGGAGTTGACTTTGTTGAGAGACTTTGTGGACAAAAATTTGGCGCGTGGATTCATCGAGCCGGCGAATTCACCGGTGGGGGCGCCAGTTCTCTTTCGCCCAAAAAAGGATGGGACATTGAGGCTTTGTACCGATTTCCGCGGATTAAATGCCGTCTCAATTTCCAACAAATATCCCTTGCCATTGATCAAAGACATGTTGTCACATCTGGCCAAGGGAAAGATCTTCTCTAAACTTGATTTAAGAGAAGCATACTATCGTGTCCGAATCAAGGAGGGGGATGAGTGGAAAACTGCATTCAATTGCCCGTTGGGAGCCTTCCAGTATAAAGTGTTACCTTTTGGGTTGGCTGGGGCCCCTGGGGTATTTATGCAATTGATCAATGAAGTACTGCATGAACATCTGTTTAAAGGGGTATTGGTGTATTTGGATGATGTATTGATTTATACTGAAACCATGGAAGAGCATGTGGCTCTGGTAAAAAGAGTACTGAGTAAACTCAGATCAGCAGAATTGTATGCCAAACTGTCTAAATGTGCATTTCACCAGACCCAAATTGACTACTTGGGGTATAGAATTTCAGATAAAAGCATAGAAATGGACCCTGCCAAGGTGCAGGCTATCATGGACTGGGAAAGTCCCCGCACCCGCAGGCAACTTCAAAGTTTCCTGGGGTTCAGCAACTACTACAGATTATTCATAAGGGGGTTCGCTGAAATTGCCTTGCCACTCACCGAACTGCTTCGAACCAAGGGTGTGGGAGATACTCGGAGAGTAAAGAATCCAGGGGCGCTGTTGCGCTGGACGCCTGCTTGTCAAACGGCGTTTGAGCGGCTAAAAGCAGCTTTTGTCAAAGAGCCCATTTTACAACATCCTGATCCCTCAAAACCTTTTGTGGTGCAGGCGGATGCCTCCGATTATTCCATTGGGGCATTGTTGATGCAACAAGACGGGACAGGGTGCCTCAAGCCATGTGCCTACTTGTCCCGCAAGTTCTCTGAGACTGAGAGACGTTGGCATGTATGGGAAAAGGAGGCATTTGCAGTAAAAGCCGCATTAGAAGCCTGGCAGCATCTGTTGGAGGGGGCGAATCATCCCTTTGAGGTATGGACTGATCACAAAAACTTAGAGGCTCTTAGTACCCCTCGAAAACTGAGCCCCAAACAGGTTCGGTGGGCTCAATTTTTCAATCGATTCAATTTTCAGTTGAAATTTATTCCGGGGAAAAGGAATTTCTTGGCTGATGCGTTGTCCAGGCAACCTCAAGACTCCGGGGCAGCGCCAGAAGTGGTCAGCACCCTGTGGACAGCGCCCCAATTGGGTATGCAGGCTGTGACGCGTAGCCAAACACGTGCGCAGCAGCCTCCCACTGCGGACGCCGCCCAGCCGAACGCTTTGTCAATTCCCTCCCAGTTGCAACAAAAGTTTCTAAAAGAACTGAAAACGGATACTTGGTTGCTTGCTAATAAAAACAATGTTACTTTTGACCGAGGCTTCGCTTGGAAATCTAATCGCCTCTATGTCCCTGAAAGCCTCAGAAAAGACGTGTTACTACGTTCACACGATGACAAACTGGCAGGTCACTTCGGGTTTGTAAAAACCCTGCACCTGGTTCGCAGACAGTTTTGGTGGCCCACATTACGTAAGGATGTTAAAGACTACATTGCCTCCTGCACTGTTTGTGCCATGTCTAAACGCAAGGTGGGCAAGCCCCAGGGACTGCTGCAGCCGGTGGCTGCCCCTTCTTGCCCCTGGGATGAAATCTCCATGGACTTTATTGTTGAGCTACCACCCAGTCAACGCAAAACGGTCATTTGGGTGGTCAAAGACTATTTCTCAAAACAAGCCCACTTCATCCCTTGCGTGTCCATTCCGTCGGCACGTCAGTTGGCCCGCCTATTTCTTGTACACGTGTACAGACTACACGGATGTCCCTCACGTTTGATTTCGGACAGGGGCACACAATTTACTTCACAATTTTGGCGTGCGTTCCTTAAATTGTTAGGCACGAAGCAAGCCCTGTCCACGGCTTGGCATCCCCAAACGGACGGGGCCACAGAGGCTTTGAATTCTACTCTAGAGCAATACCTCCGAGCTTTTGTGAATTACCAGCAGGACAACTGGGTAGACCTCCTCCCTTTTGCTGAAGTAGCGTACAACAATGCGGTGCATCAAAGCACTGGCCAAACCCCATTTCGTGTGGCCCAAGGCAGAGACTTTGTCCCTATCCCTGATCTACCGCAACCTACCGGCGGATCGGCCACTCCGGATAATTGGGCAACGCAACTGGCAGACTCCTGGCCAATGATTCAAAAGGCACTAGCTGATGCACAGTTGGATTATAAACAGTACACTGATCGGAAGCGGGCCCCTCAGCCGGCATTTCAAGTAGGGGACTCGGTTTACCTTTCCACCAAGTTCATAAAGTCCTCACAACCTTCTAAGAAACTGGCTCCTAAATTTGTGGGTCCTTTCCCAATTACCGCTCAAATTAACCCTGTGACTTTTAAACTTGACTTGCCTCATAACCTCAAATGCTTACACCCTGTTTTTCATTGCAGTTTGCTCAAACCGACTATTCCTTCTGACCGCTGGCACCGCCAACCTCCACCTCCAACCCCCATCATGATTGACGGTCAGCAACACTTTGAAGTTAAAGAAATTTTGGACTCTAGACGCCTTCGCAATACTCTGCAATATTTAGTTCGCTGGAAACATTTCCCTCATCCAGAGTGGGTCGCTGCACCAGATGTGGCTTCTCCTGTTCTCGTTGCCCGTTTCCACTCAGCTTATCCCACTAAACCGGGTCCCTAAGGGTATTTTTAGGGGGGCGGTATGTCATGTTCGCCGTTTCAATGTCTTTGATACATCGTAACGTTTCGCATGTCATTAGCTGGATGCGTGTTTCATCTTTCTCGGGAGGATGGGAGTAGTTATCTTTTGGCTTTGCTTTGGAATGTATTTACATTGTTTACTGCGCTCAAGGTTACTTTCCCAGGCTAGCAACTCTGACGATTGCTAGCACCTGTGCCGGGCGGGGCTGTTACGAGGGAGGCGGGATACGTTTGCACCAAGGGTTTAAGTTTGTATTTGGCGCGCTTTTGCTCATTCTCAGCTTTCTCTGTATTTGCCTTTAGTTCCTTAATAAATCAGATTTCATAAAGCAGCCTCTTGTGAGTCTGAGTATTTGGGCTAGGGCAATCATTACAGCCTCCTCTTCCAGGGTCCATGGGAACTGTCCTCCTGGGTCATTCTGCTTCGGGCAGTGAGAGAGCACAGTTCTTTCAGTTGGGCTTTTCTATGTACTCAGTGGGTGTCTGAGCAGATCTTGGGCTCAGAGACCTGGATTGGCTTGAAAAGCAAATAACCAGCACTGTTGGTGGGTGCACTGTGAAGTGGGGGAATCAGCTCTCTTCTGTTGCTTTATGGCACAACCATCCCCATGCTGTCAGTTGTTCTGGTTGCTTTTGAACATGATTATAGCCCTCTTCTGGAGCAGCACTAACCCTGTACTGTATCTAAAGGGACTTTGATTATCTGCTGATATCAGCATATAGTCAGATTCTCTTTGAACCTTCCCATGCCAAACACTTGCACAAAACCAGAGAACATTTTGATACACTAATCCCACCAGTCTAGCTCTCAGCCAGAATTTACCTGAAGGAGAGAGATGTTTTCACACTTTCTGTGATGTTTGGTGGGTGTGGAGGGAAACAAAGACTTGGAATACATGAGCCCCTGTCCTTAAAGTGCTCTGTACACGGTAAAAAAGGACAGCACCATTTACTGCAGCACATTGTGCTGCAGCAGGATAGAGTTTGCCAGTCAGGCAGCAAATGTTATGCTGCTATAGCTCTGTGCCAGATCAAGGACTTGTGGAAGCACTTTAATTTGGTCATGAGAAATAACACTCCATTTCTTTCACAGAGGCAAGGGGGATGGTTATAGTTACTGTACTGTTTTATCATTAGCTTCATGCAATCTTATAACAACATTTTGAGGTACCAATATAATATTGAGCACATAAGGCAGAGAAAAACATACTGTAGATTATGTTTAGTTTTTATCCAGAGTCTCAGTTGAAGCATTCAGTGTAAAAGTCATGAAATCCAATATGAAGGAGTTCTTCAAACTGGAGTACTCAAATAAAATAAAGGTGTTAAAAAAGGAGGTATCTGTTTTATGGAGAGTGAAATTGAAAGTGATGTTCAATATTGCATATTATGAGTGCAGCAATGAAACAGTATAACAATATATCTGACTTTAAGAAAATCTTTCGACAGATCTTGTGTAAGAATTTGAAAGCCTGGTAACCTCTCAGGACACGATCAGCCTAAAAGCTTCTCTTCCAAGCTCTATGGTTGTAGAGTGAGTGCATTAAGGTTATCTACCACTTTGGAGAATTTACAGAAACAACCACAGAGTGAACTGAGAGCCATTCAAAAAGGTCTCTTAACTTTACTATTTTATAAGAAAATAAAATCATTTTTGGCCCTAAAGCATTCTCCTCATGTCTTGAGAAGACCCAACTATACAAAAGAGAGAAAGAAGAATTCAGGAATGACAGATGAAGCTATTTTATAGTCTCAGAAGAAATACATAGTTTATTGGTAATACCAAGGTATTTATCTCATAAGGGACATTTGTGGATCCTCCAATCCCCATTAGTTTTCTATAATAAAAAATCAATTTAACCTGGGAGGCATTCTTTGTGATTCATCCCCAGGTGCAGAATCTTACCACGTCTTTAGCCTTGCACTGGACCCCCTCACCATGCATGGAGGATAGGACAAGATCAGGGACATTCTCTTTACTTGGTATCAGCTCAAGCTGGATAGAGGAGTACAATGTCATTCTTGGAACTGCATTCCACTTTCAAAGCACTCTGAGTGCTTACAAGTGATAGGATGGAGATGAACTGGAGGACCACTTTGACTTTCAAAGTGCTCTGCAAGAGCCCGACTTTCCCTCCTCTCGCTGGAGCAGAATGAGGCAAGATTATCTTTGCAATTATGCTGGGTTTCAGAAGTGCCTAGAGGGCTTCCGAGGTGCATCTCTCTTGTCCAGACAATCTCCGTCTGTTCCAACAAGTGAGAATGACAGAGTTTTGTTTTTTCCCCTGCAATGCTAAGACAGTAAACCTTAAGTTTCCTTTCATTTTGAGCTGAGGAGGGAGGGGAACATTGCATCCTTTTGTTACAGAGCTTTTTAAAGATTTATACTTCTGTACTAGCTGTTTGTATCCTACTGATAATTTAAACATCTAATGCAATGTAAAAGCATATCATATAGGATTATGACAACAAATATGAACTGAACTTCCATCTCATTACCATGTGCAACAGAAGCTCAGTTTGACAATCCTGTGGAATAAGGGGTGCTTCTGCAAGGTAGAAATTAATTTCCTATGACCAGTATAATACACCATGAATAGACACCTAGGTTTAATCCCATCTTAACTCATTTCTTTGATTTATATCCCACCTGCCACTCAGAAGCTCAAGGCAGCAACATAGCACACTCTGTTGATTATAAACTGAATACAAGTTAGCTGTGTAATATGGCTGCAAAAAAAAAAAAGGCGGCATCAAACTTAGGTATAGCTTCTGAATAAAGTCATGTTTATTTATTATGTTGAATATTATGTCCAGTTCTGGGTAGCACTGTTTAAGAGGGATTCTGACAAACATCTTATGTTAGCTAACTTATCTTGTGTCTGTCTTTGCTGAAACTGGCATTTCTCTTCCATGTATTTTTTCTGTCCTTTTTATAAGGTCTTAAATAAAACTTAGTTTGCATGAGGAATTAGTACAAAAGTTCAGTAATGTGCCCATTCTTTTGCAGTTGCCTTTTTCAAGATAGGTATATACCCTGATGTTTTCCAGTCTCTAGGCCACATAGTCTTTTTCTGTATTTGTTGATATAACACTGTTAGCACTTTAACTACTGTTCTCCTGTAATGAGCAATGAGTATTTCATTGATGCTTAATGTTTTTCTATTGGATGTATGACGTATTTCGCACTTCATTGTCTAATGGAGTCAGTTCCTGAATAATTTCTCTCTATAAAAATGTTTCTGTCATTCTATTATCCTGTCTGTGAAAGTTTTCAATATAGTTTTCCTATCTTCCTTTAATATCATTTCTATTGATTAGATTTCTTTCATAGTCAAGGAATCCTACCTTAGGTGTAAATTTTCCTATAATTCCTCTGAGCTTAAAAATATGTCTCATTTCCCTTCTCCCCACTTTTTTTGGTTGATATTTTTGATTAAGATATTTCTCCTTGTCTTTTCTTGCATGATGTCGAAAGTTTGCATTGAGTTGATATATGACCTTCTTATTGCCCAAGGTTTTCATTTTTCATCTTTCCTGATAGCATGATAGCTTGTTCTGAAAATCACTGAGACTTTTCTTCTTCAACATTTTATGATTTTCTTTTCTGATTAGGATTTTACAAAGTCTCCATGAGGGCTAGAGCTGGCAAGGTAAGAAGCAAAAATCCTGAAATCTGACTGGTCTATTGCAGAAATCATGCCAGGTGTCATCCTCTTCTTCTGCCCCAGAACAAATGGCTATCAAGCTATCATGGTGCTCTGGTGGGAAAAAGAGACAAAGATTTTGCACTTCGGTTCTGCTAGATAGATGGCATGAGAGTCATAGTTTGCAAACTGGTGTTCTTGTTATTAATGCTTTTTTTTAAAAAAATAACTGCAATAAAACTATCTTATCAAGAGCTGGGTCCTTGTATCTCTGCCTATGAATGTGCTAGTTCAAATATTGGTCTGGATGAATTTCTTCCAGTAGCCCTTAATTGTTCCTTTCCTTTCCTTTCCTTTCCTTTCCTTTCCTTTCCTTTCCTTTCCTTTCCTTTCCTTTCCTTTCCTTGTTTTGCATAAGTTAAGTATATTGATCTTTTATTCTGACTGTATGTCCTCCAGGTCAAATCTTCCCGGTAGTACACATACTCTCCTCAATTTTCTAAGCTTGACCTGTCTATTTGACAACAACAATTCAAGGCTTAAAAGGGCCCTGGCTGACTGACTGTATCTTTCTACCTTCTGTTTTCTATTATGCAGTCAATTTGATTCCAGTGTTGCCCATTTGATAAAGTCCAATGTGGAGTTTTTATTTTCGTTGCTTGATGCAGATGTTGGCAGTGACCAAAGAATTCTCTTCATCAAATTCTTTTAATCTATCTTCTGGATTGTTGTGATTATCCAATTTAAATTTTCCTGTAATTCCAGGTCTCTCCATTTCTCCAATTTTTGCATCACTGATTAATAGTACGGAGAAATAGTATTTCTCAATACTGCATTTATCACCTTTTGCAATTTGCTCTAGAATTACTCATTGCTTTCTGCTACTATGTTTGTAATAATTATATACTTGTATAACATGTTTACCAGATATCCTCTAATTCTATTAGATACAATCCTGTAATTTATAGTTAAGAACATACTTAGTGATGTCCTTTCAGAGTTTGATCAAAGAAGGAATTCCTTGTTTTACAAGGCACTTACAAATGGAATAGGGAATGTGAGAAACATGAATCAAGAAAAACTATTCTTCCTACTGCACTTTTATTCAACATGATGCCCTACCAACTGGGCTGTATTTAAGAAAGCTCTTTCTCATTTTAAAACTGTGTTTCTGTCTTACATGTTCATGCAAAGCAATGCAGAAATATACTGTCTCAACAGGAGCAAATAATGAAATATTTGCCCCTTGGTCCTTTCAAGTCAAAGCTATTTTATGTGGTAGCAAAGTAGAAAATAGCCTGGTAAAGCCCTGTGGAAAAATTCTACTTCTCTCTTCCTGTGATAGAGATAAATAACCTTGAATGACTTCATTTAATTATAATAATACTGTTATGATAAATGTGCTCCATTATGGAAATAGGGTTGGTAAGTGAGAATTAGTCATGGCCGAGCAACAGCTTTTTCAGCACAAGGTAATAGAACAATGCCTGACCGCAGATAACACTAAATAGGAGCAGATGACCCTTGCTGAGACTTTGCTAGTTGGAATCCTAGGCAGTTCCTTTGTTCCCTCATCATTCTCATTTTCTACCAAAAGACAGTCTCTGCCAAAAATCTCAAGATTTTAGTGCACTGTCTAGGAAAGCCATGAATTCAACAGCTGAAACAACTCCTTCTCTCCATTATGTCTGCCTGCTCATTCCTTACTTACAGATTCTCCTTGGAAGAGTATGAAACCAAAGATACAGGAAGTACTCCAAAGCAAAGGGCAGAATTCATTTATGATATAATCATAGCTACAAACCCAAACTACAACAGTCCACAACAAATATTTCTAGTTTACTTTCTGGATACAGAAGTAGGGCAAATTAGTCTGGAGCCTGATTAAAACAAAGAAAAACTCCAGCCTTAAAAAGGGATATATCAACACAACCAACCTTTGCACCCTCAAGATGTGTTGGACTTCACCTCCAATAAATTTTAGCCAGTGTGGAATGTAAGAACTAATGTATGACTTCCATAAGCACTAAGGAGGCTCCTTAGCTCTCCAAGTGTTTGTCTTAAACTTTAAATATAACTATTAGTGTACTCTGAGATGAAATAAACTTCGTTGAAATTTTTTGCTCATCAGATTAGAATGAAAGTAAAACAGTCCAGCAAGCCAGCTTTGTCCCACAAACAGTCAAGCAAGTAAATTGTGGTGACTCTGGGGGAACAGGCACCCCTACATTCTACAAGGAGTATGGGAATGAATAGGTCCAGGACTGTCATAACTGTTATTGTTTCATCTTACAGAGCCTGGCATGGCACAGAGCAGTGCTCCACTGGGTTCCATGAGAACCTGATGGGGTTCCATGACAGACTAAGGACAAAAAACGTTCATTCAAAAGCAGCCAAATTTCTATCACTAGAGCTTTGCCTTTTGATCAGGGATTCCAGGATTTTTTAAATAGTTTTACAGCCTGAAAAAGTTTGAAAATCCCTTGGTGTAGAGCATTTGATGGCCTGATCATTCAGCAGTGTACAGTAATCAGCCCACCCATAATGTAGTGGTTAAGGCACTAGGTTAGAAACCAAAAGACAATGAATTCTAGTTCTGCCTTAGGCACAAAACCATTTGGGTGACCTTGGGCCAGTCACTCTCTCCCAGCCCTAGGAAGGAGGCAATGGCAAACCACTTCTGAAAAACCTGCCAATAAAACTGCAGGGACTAGTCCAGATAGCCTCCAGGAGTCGAAACTGACTTGGAGGCACAAAAAATAAGTTCAGAAATCTTTGAAGAATGGCAAGAATTCAAACCCACTAGGTTGCAGACCAATATTAGGGTCTCCAAAGGTTTACAGTTAGGGTTTACAGTTCATCTCACTAGTAGCCAAGCCAAACCCCTGCTCTTTCCTTATTCCTTGCAGCCAGCACAGTGAAGGTAAACCAGAACCAATTTGCAGTTATTTTTTAAAAAATTCTTAGCCAAATAAGTAGAAATAAGTACCATGTAAACTGCCCAGAGTCCTTTTTGGGAGATGGGCGCTGATAAATCTGATGAATGAATGAAATTACCCTTCCAAGACCTCAAATGCTTTTATATGTTTTAAAATCAAAACAGAAGAGTATCTATATAAGAAATGTCTTTGAAAGACAAACACATAGAGAAAGCCAAACTCTCCTGTGATCATAAAGCAGTGCTATGGCCTTGTAATGAACTATTCAGCACAAATCAGGAAATTATTCACAAAGCCATTTTTAATAATGAATAAATTGTAGAAAATTGAAGTATGTACAGTATATGTGGATAATCTGTGAACTGAAAAAAGACAGAATCCTCAACTAAATGATTGTATTATGAATTATTAACCAACCCTCAGTCATGACACTGAAGAATAATTAGTTAATATCTTAACAGAAAAGCTATTGTGTAGATTAGGCAAACAGCCAGTATAGAAAACAAGGACTGGAATAGCTTTCCCAAATCTAGTACCCTCGGGATACATGGAAATACAACTCCCAGGCACACACGGAGGACATCAACTTGTGGAAAACTGGGGTAGAATGTAGGACCGCACAAACTATTATTTTGCACATCTGGAAACATATGATTATTTTATCAATACTCTTTTACTATATTAATTGCTGCTGTGATTGTTTTCTAGAACATGAATGTGAAGGAAAGAAAGGGAGGAAAAGCATCAGCCAAGATTTTATTTGAAGTTTTCTGAAGAATCAAATTGAAATTGTCACACTGAATCCATTTAGTTTGAACATTCAATTTGATCAAATAAACATATGTGCACACTTGCACAGAAGTCCACTGCATCTTCAAATTAATTCAAAGATACCAGATTCAATCTGTTGTATTGAATTGATTTGGTGATTCAGTTTGAAGATTTTAGTCAAAGGTGTCATTTGAATTGTCTTCAAACACATAACCCTATTAAGAAGGCCTTCAGCCTTGGGTAAAGAGAAGATCAGATGAAAAGGGAAGAACCAGAGTAATCTATTAAGGACTGGATTTGAAGAAAATATCTCAAAGGCAATATTTTATACCAGAGAAATGTAAAAGCTGTTTATGTTACTTTAGTTAAGCCATTTAGCATCATCTTCTCAAAATCAACAACTCTTTGCACCCTTGTGAATTTGAACTTTGAACTTGGGTATGATCAGGCCATTTTAGACTTTCTGTATGACCAAGTCTTTAAAATATCCACTCATACTGATTGTGGAAAGCTTCCAATGTATCAAGAGCAGACCTACCCTGGCTGATGCCGCCTCACCTGCCACAAACTGATCTGGCTAGCTCTTAATGTTTTCAAGAGTGAGCATGTTCACCTGCAGCATGAGCTTAGCTCTGAGCTTTGAGTTGAATATCTGTACTACCACTTGTACTAACCCTCTCAGATATCTCATTGCTTCTTCTTGGAAGGACTGTAATTCCACAGAATGACACATATTCCCATTTATCTTCCATGTATTAAGAATTGAAGCTACAGTCAGCATCAATTTAGTTCAAAAGTAGTGAAAGTCAGCGTCAAGCACCGATGAAATATCTGCTGCTTTTCTTCCGTTAGTCTATACACTGTGTACGATTTGTATACAAAACTCCCTGGTATCATCATCATGTTTAGCAGAAAGGCAATTATACCCCAAATATGCTTCACTTTGCACAGTTAACCAAGTGCCTGACAGTGCAGGCCTCGACAATGACTGAGAAGAAGTGTTCAGAAATTGGGTGAACACAGCCCATTTCTGCTACTGTTCAGAGCAGCCTAACTTTTTTTTTTCAGGTTTTTGCATGAGTTTCCAAACAAAGAAACAAACAAACAAACCAACCAAAAAGGGTGCAGTCGCTTAAGAATTCCCCCAGACACTGGGCTTGGATCTCACACGAATCCGTTTTAACTGTATTTTGTGTGTTTTATTTGTCCTGTGTTGAGTGGATGGCTATGAAAAATGGAAGGAAGGAAGGGAAGGAGGATTCTTTAAAGCAGTAGCATCTTTCTTCAGACTGGCATGGAAGTCTGAACAAGTTGGCCTGCTTAACAGAATAGCAGAGGGGTCCCATGTTTCTGCTTGCACAACTTACGAAGCAATTCTGACTCAGCATCAAAGTGTGCACAGCTCTATAAATTATCTATATTTTGTCTTGGGGGGAATTTCTTTTAAAGGGTGGCGTTCCTTCCTAAAATATTATTAATGAAATCTCATATCATTATTTAGGTTTCAGATACATTCCCCTTTTCTCCAAAAAAAATTACATCCCTGAACTGAAGGAAGAAGATGAATTTACATTCCAGGCAGATTCATACTGCAGATTTACTGGACTAAGAATAAGCCCCGCGCTTTTTTATCCCTCCTCTCTTTCTGGCTCTCCCTGAATCACAGAATTTCCAAGGTGTATTTCCTGTTATAGCTGAACTGGGAAACTACTAACCTCTGCCATCAAGTAAGGGTTCTAAAGGAAACTGTGATCTCACAAATTCCATTTGCTTGCATTCTGAGGCAAACAAAAGAGGAAAATATCCATTTTCTGTTCCAATAACTGTGGTTTATTCCTGCATGAAGACTGCAGGAAGGTATGAACTGAGAGTTTAGTGCAAAATGCCAGTTTATTGTTGGCTGACTACAATAAATTCTATGGAGTGGGATTCAGATCCCATTACAGCCAAAACCAGTGTGGAGAAAAAATATTTAATT